>NC_056741.1:49700175-49837675 GCF_019279795.1 Protopterus annectens
TGTTCCAGAGACACCATGTGAATGTAAAACTATGAAACGGATGTAAACCTAACTGAAGACCTAACAGGATCTAACAAAAAATCTAACAAAATAAGTAAATGTATAAGAAAACAGAACAACTAATAAAATAGTAATAGCAGTCACTGAAACAAAATCAAGTTATGTAGGCTTGTGTCTACACTTCCTAGAAGCAAGATGTGGCTTAATCGATACATGCTCATTCATACCCCTCCCCCTATGGGATGCTAATCTAAATATCCAGTTCATTTCTGCCTCTTCTGTGCGGTTAACTATGTTTCCCAAACGGATATTCTCATGTTCAACATGTAGAACCTGAAACTGGAAAGTATGTTCAGGTCCTTCATGAAGCATGTGCTTGGCCAGCGCACTATATTCCTGTCCACGTGTATAGCAATAGAAATGATCCCTTATCCTCTCACGCAATGTTCTATTGGTTTTACCCACATAGAAATGAAAGCAAACTATGCAATGAGCAACATAAACTACATTCTTGGTGCAGCAGTTGCTATTGCATCTGATGTCCCACAGGCGTCCAGTGCCGGGATGCCTGAAGTAGTGTGACTCATCTATATGGACACACTGAACACATTTCCCACATTTCTGAGTAGCTGTAAAGCTATCCATCTTGAACTGTCTATCACTATTGCTGGCATTAGCATGACATAAGATTTGCTTTAAATTCTTCATGTTTCTGTAGACAAAGGTAGGTTGGTCCCCAACCAAATCCTTAACTTTATCATGTTCCAATTATCTGAAAAAGCTTTCTGCACTACATGCCTATTATGGCTAAATGGTATTATAATAGGAATAACTTCCTTGTTGCTCCCTCGATTACCCCTCACTCTGCTGGATTCAATTTCTTCTCTGGAAAAATATGGTTTAGCCCGAGTAGTCCTTAAACAATCAATACTATGATATGCCCTCGAGATTTCCTCAATTTTGTATCCCCGCTGTTGGAAACCTTTCTCTAATACATGCAATTCCTGTTTTATTTGATATGTTGGGATTACACAATTAACATTTACACAGTGTAGTTCATAATTTGCCGACCGGCACTTGCGAACTGCTTCTGTTTCGGGCACCTCGCAGCAAGAAAGACTGAAGAAAATGGCGCCGGCTGCCTCTTTTATACCCCTGACGCACTGACATCAGGGAAGAAGCGTCGACAACCGATGCCGGACCTAGACTTTGGAATTCGGCCGACCGAGGACCCGCCTGACAGCAGGATAACCCATCTGTTATGACTGCAGTTGTATGCACGATGAACATCCACCAATTCTCACCAATATCCTTGTCTAATTAGTCATACACAGCATGATCTGTCCTGGTATTTCTACAGTACCGGCATTATTAGTTTAAATGCTGGAAATCTGTATGACAAAAGCATGCTTTTTCTTAAACACGAAATATCATCTCCACAGCAATACACTGAAATTAACAGTTTATCTGCCCTCTCATCCATTACAAAACTGCTCAGTTGAGCAAATGGTAAATCTATAAAAATGAGGAAAAAAGCTGTGACTCTCAACACTGGGAGCATCCCTATGAACAGCACCATCAGTGTATGCCACTTAAGGTCAGCATTAGTATGTATAGCTAATAGTAGTGACACTTTTTTCTACACTTTGAAGGCTGCTAAATATTGCAGGTGTTATTTTTCTCTGTTGAAAAGTCCTCTATTTAAAAGCTCTTCACAACTCTTAAAAAGAAGACTTTTTAACACAAAATCCCAGCAGAGCTAATATTTATGAGCTAGTAGCTGTGCGGAAAAAATAAGCATTTTGACTACAAGGAACCCTGAATTTACCAAAATAAATAAATAAATAATTGAGCAGACACTGAGATGGACTACAACTGCTTGTACACACATGCTAAATGCATGCGCAGTAATGTTTTGATTACAACACAGGTGGTCTCACTACCCTCGTGTAGACCTTCCCTTTCACTCTTACAGGTACTAGTCTGTCACAAATCACTCCTGACACTCTTCTCCACCCACTCCATCCTGCCTGTACTCTCTTCTTCACCTCTCTTCCACATTCACCGTTACTCGGAACCACTGACCCCAAGTATTTAAACTCATCCACCTTCACCACCTCTACTCCTTGCATCCTCACCATTCTTCTATCCTCCCTCTCATTCACACACATATATTCTTAGTCCTGCTGACCTTAATTCCTCTTCTTTCTAGAGCATATTTTCATCTCTCCAGGGTTTCCTCCACCTGTTCCCTACTCTCACTACAAATCACAATGTCATCTGCAAACATCATAGTCCACTGGGACTCCCGTCTGATCTCGTCTGTCAACCTGTCCATCACCATTGCAAATAAGAAAGGACTCAGAGCTGATCCTTGATGTACCCCCACTTCCACCTTAAACGCATCAGTCACTCCCACCGCAGACCTCACCGCTGTCACACTACCCTCGTACATATCCTGTACCACTCAAACACTTTTCTGACACTTCTGACTTACTCATACAATACCACAACTCCTCTCTAGGCACCCTGTCATATGCTTTCTCCAAGTCTACAAAAACACAATGCAACTCCTTCCGACATTCTCTGTACTTCTCCATCAACACACTCAGAGCACAGATCGCATCTGTATTGCTCTTTCCTGGCATGAAACCATACTGCTGATCACTAATCATCACGCCCCTTCTTAACTTTGCTTCCACTACTCTTTCCCACAACTTCATGCTGTGACTGATCAATTTAATCCCTTTGTAGTTACTACAGCTCTGCACATCACCTTTATTCTTAAAAATCGTTACCAAAACACTTTTTCTCCATTCCTCAGGCATCCTCTCACTTTCCAAGATTTCATTAAACAATCTGGTTAAAAACTCCACTGCCATTTCACCTAAACACCTCCATGCTTCAAAACAGAATACATTATGAATCAATATTAATTTTGTTAATTCTAGCAAAAATCCATTAAATTCATCATTATATACCTCAAGCTAACAAGAAATAACGTCCAAGCATACACCATGTGGTACGCTGGTATAATGAAATGTAAAGTGCAGTATATATATATATATATATATATATATATATATACACACACACATACACGCACACATATATATATAAAATATATATATGGATTTAGGACTATTGCACAAAATCACATTTCCATGCAACGTAAACGACCGAACACACTAACAAAAGTGCTTTTCACCGAAAAAGCAGTTTCACTAAAATGTGCAAAACAAAATTAAAAAAAAAAAACAATACTCACATTTACGCAGGAGGGCAAGCCCCCTGTGCCCCCCCCCTACTTTTATAGTCTCACTCCGAGATCGCACTACACTGGGGAAAAGGGAATATTCCCTTATCCCCAGTGTGCTACAATCTCAGCAAAGTACAGTTGTATACACTTACCATAAATGGAGACGTTCAAGTGTATTCACTGTTGCAGTCATCACACTTGGGTTATCTGCCTGCAGGTAAGCCCTCAGTCGGTCCGAATACCGGAGTCTTCAGATTTCTGCATCTGATGCTGTTGCCTCTTCCATGACGTCAGGTTGTTGACGACATTACATCAGTTTTTCTTGCCCCAGATGTCAGGAGTCCCCAAAACAGGAAGCAATTACATGGTGTGGAACACCTCCAGTAAAAAGTACATACCAATGCCATAAGATACGGCCAACAGTGTATACACTCCAACATCTACATTTATGATAAGTGTACACAACTGTACTTTGTTCTTTGTGTTTCACTGTTGCAGTCATCACACTTGGGTTGATTCCCAAAGCTGAGGAAGGGTGGTGGCAGTCAAGAAGTAGTAGGGCTGGGTAGCAGGCCTTGTAAGACCGCTGTAGCAAATCCAGCTCTGGATTTAGAAAAGATAGGCAAGTGGTAATGCTTGATGAAGGTGTGTACAGAACTCCAGGTTGCAGCTTCCAGGATATCTCTGGTAGGGACTCCCCTGAAAAATGCTGTAGAGGTAGAAGTAGCCCTAGTGGAATGGGTTCTGATCCCCTGTGGGGAAGGTTTTCCATGGTGTTTGTAGCAAAAATGGATGCATGCTATGAAATGGCCTCGCCTTCTGCCCCTGTAGCAAAGCTAACCAGCAGCTGGTCAGATTTTCTGAAAGGTTTAGTCCTGTCAAGGTAGAACCTAAGCTGTCTGTGCACGTCCAAGGAATGCAGGACTCCTTTCCCCTTTATTCTGAGGATTAGGAAAAAAGGTGGATAAATGGATGGATTGGTTTAAAGCCACACTGGATACCACCTTGGGCATAAATGATGGGTTAGTCCCGAAGGAAACCCTGTCCGCATGGAAGATATTGAAGGGTTCCACAGCCATAAGGGCCTGCAACTCAGACACTCTTCTTGCTGAAGTGATGGCTAGAAGTAAGGCTGTTTTCCAAGAGAGGAATTTTAACTCTGTTGTAGCAGCAGGCTCTAAAGGGGGAAGCGTGAGCTTCTCTAGTACAAAGTTAAGGTCCCAGGTAGGAGTGGGAACTCTCCTCGGGGGTCTTAAATTGTTAGCTCCTCTCAGGAACTGTTTGAACAAAGGGTGAGAAAAGAGGGGGCTCAGTGTTTTAATGAGCTGAGATGGCAGAGGCATGAATCTTAATTGAAGAGAAGGATAGTCCTTTGCGGAGCAGCTCTGCTAGGAAATCTAGGATTTGAGGTAAGGTGGGCACAGTTGTGTCTTTACCCAGAGACTGGCACCAAAAGCAGTATCTTTTCCACTTTTCTGAACAGGATTTCCTAGTACTAGGCCTCCCGGCCTCAAGGATGACATCCAGCACCCGTGTGCTGAGGGTTGGTGGTGATGCATTCAGGGAATCAGCCAAGCTGCTAGGTTCAGGGTTTGCAGCCGAGGATGCAAAATCTGGCCTTCCTGCTGGGACAGCAGAGAGGGGGTCTGATGCAGGTGCCAGGGTGGCACTGCTGTCAGACTGCGTAAAAGTGGGTACCAGTGCTGGCGTGGTCAGTCTGGTGCAATAAAGATTGTCCTTGGCCTGTCCTGTTTGATCTTGAGCAGCACTTTCAGGAGGGGGGGGGGAGGGGAGGCATAGATTGAGAGGTTTTCCCATGTAAAGGTAAGGGCCATCCACTTTCCATCCTTGGCTGTGGGGAATTCTGTTGCAAAATTTGCACAATTTATGGTTTTGTGGGGGGAAGCAAAGAGGTCCACCTCTGGTGTTCCCCACCTGTGGATTAGAAGTTTGAATGTGCTTGGTTCCAGTTTCCACTCATGTGGGTCCATTAGATTTCTGCTTAAATGGTCTGCCAGTGAATTTTCTTTGCCTGGCAGCAGGAACTGAGCTTGCAGGTGCACTTGATTGCTCAAGGCTGTGTTCCACAGAGCCATGGCTAACCTGCAGAGTGGTTAGGAACGAGTTCCCCTCTGCTCGTTGATGTACCACATAACTGTGGTGGTGTCTATCAAGAGCTGTCCTGGAAGGATAAGGTATTTGAAGGCAGTCAGTGCATTCTGTACAGCTAACATTTCTTTTGATTGAAATGCAGTTGCATTTGTCTTGGGCTCCATTTGCCTTGAATGCATTTGCCTGCCATGTGAGCCCACCATGCATAGTCTAATGCATCTGTTGTCAGGGTTTGGGTGGCAGGGGGTTGAGTGAAAGGGAGTCCCTTGTTGTGGTATCAGGCCTCTACCCTCTGCCCACCAAAGGAACTCTGTCCTTAGGCAAGGAATGATAAGAATCATTGTTTCCAGGTCCTGAGAATGTTGACGCCAGAGACTTTTTAAGTACCACTGAAATTTCCTCATATGCAGTCTTGCATATGGAATTAGTAGAATGCAAGAGGCCATGAACCCTAGGGCTTGCAGCATTTTTCTTGCAGATAGCCGGGTTTGGGTGGCCAGTAGACTGAAGTAGTTTGTCAAATAAACCTGTTTTTCTGGAGTGAGGAATGCCATCTGGGAAGTTCTGTTCAAGCTTGCTCCCAGGAATACAATTTTTTGGCTGGATATCAGATGTGATTTTTTTTGTCGTTGATGGGATACCCCAGAGAAGTTAGAAGTCTCTTTACAAATGTCAAGTACTGAAGTAGTAATTCCTGACTGTCCACCTGAATCAGGCAATCATCCAAGTCTGGGTAAATTTGAATTTTTCTCTCCCTGCTGTATGCAATGGCTGGAGCCAGGCATTTTGTGAATACCCTGGGCGCAGTAGACAAACCAAAGGAAAGTGCAGAGAACTGACAGTGCATAGAGCCTGCCCTGAAACGTAGATATTTCCTGCAAGATTCCCTTATGGGGATGTGCAGATAAGCTTCTTTCAACTCTAGGGTGGCCAGCCAGGAGTCCTTGGCTAGCATAGGAAGCAGCTGTTGGAGAGTAGGCATTTTGAATTTTGGAACCACCAGGAAGGTGTTGAGAAGTGACAGATCCAGGATAGAGCGCCAAGAGTTTACTTTTCTGGGCACCAGAAACAGTCTGGAGTAGAAACCCTGTCCCCTTTGCGCTGTTGGAACAGGCTGAATAGCCTTGATACTGAGAAGAGAAAGTACTTGCTTTTCGGCCTCAGCCCACTGGTTTTGGGGGGGGGGGGGGCTCTGGCAATCCGCTTGGGGTTGGCAATGAGTGGAAGTAGAATCTGTATCCCTGGGATACAATGTTTTAAGACCCATCTGTCCTAGTTAATGTAATCCCAGTTTTTCGCATGCAGGGCGAGTTTTCCTCCTAGGGGTACAAGTACTTGGGCAAGGCTGGAAAGGATGAAGAACAAGTCATTGTGAACTTTTTTCATAGAATGGTGGCTTACCACTCCCTGTTTCTGAGGTGGGAACACTCCACTGTTTAGATCTGTGCATTCCCTGAGACTATAGTCTTGGTGGTCTGCTGCCACTGGTTTTGGACTGAGAAGGTCTAGGAGGGACTGGAAAGGACCAGTTTTTTGAAGGTCAATGCCTACTGAATCTAGGTGGCTGTACCTGTAGGAAATCTTGTAACAGTTTGCACATATTTAGCTTTTTCCTCCATCTTTTTAAGAACTACTTCTGCTTTAGTGCCAAGCAAACGTTCTTGGTTTAATGGAGCATCTAGTAATTTTGCTTTGACATGGTCTGGCAAGATTTGTTCCTTTAGCCAAGCTTGCCTTCTAAAAACAGACCCAGTGTGACAGCAGCCCTGCAAGATGCTTCTAAAGCATCAAAACCACACTGCAAAGTAGGTTTTCCAACTTTAATTAGCTCCATAATATGTTGTTGGTACTTCAACATGAGGAACTGGCAATTTAAATCCCTGATGGCAAGAGTAGCAGAGGTGTATACCTTCTTCCCCCATCTGTCTAAAGCCCTAGAATCCCTGTCCGAAGGGGGAGGGTTTTGGGCTGTAGTAGCTTTAATGCCTTTAGGTCCCTGGGAAATGGTCTCTGGGTCCGCAGTAGGACTCTTAAATAGAAATTTGTGAGAGTCAGGTACTCTGTAGTACCTGTCAGGTTTTCTAGGAGCTGGTGGCAAAGTATCAAGGGTAAGACTGGATTCCATGAAGACAACATCTACAATTTCTAAAACAGAAAGGATAGCTAGACGCCTGTGCTGAGGCAAGTTTAAAAATTTCCTGAGTCTCTTTTTGGACTGTGGGTACTCCTAGCACTCCCAGCAGAAATGCTCTGAGGATATGCAGGGTTTCACCAAAAGAAAAATCCTCTGGTGGGGAGGAAGAGGAAATGGAATCCTCTGCATCAGAATCCTCATAGGTAGGTAAGGGTATGTCCTGGTAATCTGAGGGGTCAGAGTCATTGGACTCATATTCTGAAGAATCAGAAGGAAAATCAATTATTTGTCTTTTAGAAGGGGAAAGCTGGCTTCCCCTAATTAAAGTAATAAGGTCTTCAGCCATTCTAAGCATTTGTTTCTGTGGCATGGGAGCTTGAGAATGCGCTTTGGTCGGTTTCCTAGGCATAGTGCGAACTCTGGGCCTGAGAAATTTGGTAGTTTTAGTCTGAAACAAAGTAGTCTGTTTAATACAAACCTCGGAAGGTCTGAATACACCCTCAGAAGCTGGTGCCTGCATAGCGGCTCTGGACCCATCCAAGGTAAAGACATCCGCAGGTTCCATAGTCAAAGAAGCATCTCACGGCATACTGGACAACAAATGGGTCTCAGTAGAGGTCTGCAAATCTGTAGAAGTGGTATCAGGGGCTGTGAAAGTGCCTCACTTGAGTACAGGCGGACTGGCGACTAGCTTAACGGAAGCGCCGTCAGCAGTTTTGGACCTATGCGGTCTGTCTCGGTTTTTATCCAGTTTTTTCGGAAGATTGGAAGTCGGACGGCTTATCGAAGCCATTTCAGAATACGGAGAACGAGAGCGAAAGAATTTAGCGACAAAGATAGCCCAACGACGAATAGTTCGGGGGTTGAACAGGGCACAAAACCGACAGTGAGGAACATCGTGGTCTGGGCCTAAACAGGTGATGCAGTAAGAATGAAAATCTCTGTGAGGTATTTGCTTTCCACAGGCAAGACAATTATTAATTTTTTCTGACATCGGTTAGAGCAAGAAAAAAGAATCCCCAACGGGGCACTTAGCTTTAGAAGACCTCAGGTCTGAAACTCAAATGAAAATTTCAGGTAGCGGCCGACCGGCACTTGCGAACTGCTTCTGCTTTGGGCACTGCTCGGCAAGAAAAGCTGATGTAATGGCGTCGGCTGCATATTTTATACCCCTGACGACCTGACGTCATGTAAGAGGAGACAGCATCTGACCCAGAACTCCCAAGACCCTGGTATTAGGGCCAACTGATGGCTACCTGCAGGCAGATAACCCAAGTGTGATGACTGCAACAGTGAAACACGAAGAACATCAGCCATTTCCCCACATTTTTATCTTTTTTTTTTAGCACACTGTCACAAAAGTGCTTTTTCGGTGTAAAGCACTTTCGCGGAAGTGTGCTCGGCCGTTTCACTTTTGGTGAAACGGTCGTTCGATAAATAGTACGGAACCCATATATATATATATATATATATATATATATATATATATATATCGTTCGATAAATAGTACGGAACCCATATATATATATATATATATATCCCCCCCATGGTGAGGGCTGGACTGACTGGGGAGTAGCCATTATACTATGTCCAACTGGATTTTTATGCCCAATGTCTAATGTGCCAGTTTGGGCTCACTTTGGGTATTCAGTCAGTAAGGCAGACGTCCCCATCTCTGTGAGGTGCTTACCTTGGGGACCTACCCTCAAGCAGAGTACAATGGGCACTTCCAGGTATCGCATATGTGGTTTATCTTGGTTGTATCCTGCCTCCTCTGCTTCTGACCCCCTCTGGCCTGGTGTAAATCGTGTACCACCAGCAGCAGCAGCACAGTGGCTACACCTCCCCCTGGGATCAACCCCCCCCCCCCAGCAAAGGTCAGGTGGCAGAAGCCCTTCTTTCTTCTCCCTCCCTTCTCATCCACTCTTCCAGTGCTGGGGCATTCATCTGGGTAGTAGGCAGGACTCATTAAGGAGTCCTTCCTTGTACATCATTCAGCCAACTTAACTCATTTATGTATCATGTGACAGTGATGTTTGTTCATGGTCAAGTGCAGATGCGTACTTTGTTTCTAAATCTATCTGAATGGTTTACTACCACTACCATCTCTCTGATGTTACTGTTTCTGACGTTACTGAGGCTAGAGGTACGTGTCACTCCCCAAAACTCTGCCTGATGTCTCCAAAGTCAAATGCTGGTTATGAGGTGGTGGCTAAAAAGGAAATCTCTGTGCTGGCTCTTATTTGTGTAATCATCAATGCAACATCCTTCTGTATGAATGATAGGACTGGAAGTTCCTTTTCTAAGGGTAGCAAATGCTGTTCCTAGTGGTGCTTCAGGTACTAGTGTACCTCTTGCATAAGTAGCCTCCCCAAGGGCACCATGAAAATGATAGGTGCAGAATGGCCTAGGTTCCTAAGAAACATTCTTGCTTCAAGGATATCATGTGCGATTTGTAGGAGAAAGTTCCCTAGGAACAAAATTTCCTATAGAAGAAATGCCGTGTAAAAGTTTGTTTTCGGTTTGCTCTAAGAAAGACCTTTGATGTTGCTGGGTAACATACTTAGCAGCACATATTCTGGAGGCAGTTGACAGGATACTGCAGCTTTTCATACAGTGTCTCCTCAGACTGCACTTTCAGAAGCCCAGCATCCAGGTTTCGATATATCTGAATGCTTTGGTCTTTAAGAAGGCCACTGTGATGGCATATGGCATGACACTGTGTGAAAACCTGGGAGCAGTAGAAAGCCCAAAGGGTAAAGAGGCAAACTGGAAGACTCTGGGGGGATCACTGACCCTTGTACACTGGCATGTGTAAATAGCTGTCCTGAGGTCCACACTGATCATGTATGCTCTGGGCATCAATAAGACCCTAAAGACCACAGGGTAAGCTTCCCAAATATTAGAATCTTTAGTATCAACAGGTGCAGAATATGTATCCACGGTTCATCCTTCTCGAGGACTTTGAAGAGCAGAATCTTTTTCTTTATTCCTGTGGCAAAATGCCTTCTACTTTGCCCTGAGCCAGCAGAGTCCCAAACAGGAACAAGGCCAGCTCATCTACCTTCCTGTATCGGAAGCATACAGACAAAAGGTGGACATGTCTAGCATTCTATTTTGTACTCCTGAAGTAGTAATATCTAGGACCCATTTGAGTAAAGTTATCAATACCTAACTGCCTCTGAAATGTGCAGCTGACCTCCCAGGAGATGGGGAGGAAAAACAGACATGAGTGATGTGAGATGCCTACTGCACTGTTGGCAAGAGGCCTCCTTCATCTGCCCTTTTTGTTTCCTTGCCACAATTGTTTTTTGAAAGTATCTCTGTTGCCAAGTTTGCTTACTCCCTGGATGGATGCCTGTAGAAAACCCAAAGCTTACATGATTCATTCCTGCTCTAACCAGGGATATGGAGGATGAAAAATCTACCTGGAACTCCACAGTCTTTTCTTACATGATTCATTCCTGCTCTAATCAGGGATATGGAGGATGACAAATCTACCTGGAACTCCACAGTCTTTTCTTACAGGATTCATTCCTGCTCTAACCAGGGACATGGAGGATGACAAATCTACCTGGAACTCCACGGTCTTTTCTTACATGACTCATTCCTGCTCTAACCAGGGACATGGAGGATGACAAATCTACCTGGAACTCCACGGACTTTTCTTACATGATTCATTCCTGCTCTAACCAGGGACATGGAGGATGACAAATCTACCTGGAACTCCACGGTCTTTTCTTCTTTTCTATAACTACTCAACAATGTGTGGAGAGTCTGAATCCTTATAACTATGGCCATCTCCTAAAGACTGATCCTGTGTATGCAGTCTCCACCACAGTTTACTCACAAACGACAGCCTGCCAACGTGAAAATGAGATCTCAGCTTCTCAGCCTTTACCCTCTCAGGCAATCTCATTTGTGTCAAGGGCTCTGCCTAGTTATTTCACATGTGGGTCTGATAATTAATGACTGTAAAGGCTAGGAAGCACACATGCACACCTTTCCAAAATAACCTACTACTCTACTCTCTGAGGTGGAAACTAAATAGAGCCACCGGCTACATCTAGAGGAAGCCACTGCAGGGTCCATCACTAGATTCTGACAGAGGTACTGGACAGTCTACTGGGCCCTACAGAACCTGTGAACTAACTCTGGAACAAGTAAGATGGCTGTATTGAAACCCGGTGCACAATACAAAAGCATCTCCAAAGGCTTCAAAACTTAGAGGTGCAGCAGCAGGTTGGGACTCCTTCAAGTCTACCTCTTTTTGTCGTACACACCTCTCCAGATTCCTGTTTACAATAGTCTTGCATAATGTGGAAGGCCTCTCTGAAGCAGATGCCCCCAGCTCGACAGCCTGCAAAGGCAGTCTGCTCATCAGCCAGATTATATATATATATATATATATATATATATATATATATATATATATATATATATGAGGAAGGGGCAATCAAGAAATAAGCTAAATTTTATTTTTCCAAAGAAGAATCCAAGTCTCTCAGGGGAGCCCTCTTATTCTTTTAGTTGGCTGGGTACTGGCAGTGAAGGACTAGGAAAAGGTCGCTACAAGCTCAGTCACGTAGCAGAGGTGTCTTCAATTTTTTGAAATCCCTCAATGACCATCCTTGCTGGTTAAGGGGCAAACCCGAGCATCAGGCTTGCCAATCCCTGTGAGAACTTGATATACGCTGGATGTTCATTTGTACTAGTACCTGGAGAAGAAAAGCATGAAGGTAAACCTACTGGTCAGACTGTTTTGTAACAGCGATAAAAAAAAAAAAAAGCCATGTGACAATGCGCTGTAACAGCAATGGAAATGAGGGAGACAAAGGACCACAAAGTGTACAGAAAATACAACAGTTGAAATTCAAGCCTTATGTGCTATTATGTCTATTACACCTGTAAGGTACATGCTTTAGCAGAATACTGTCCAGACTTTAATCAATCTCTTTAACAACGTGTGCCAGAAAGGACCGTTTTCAAAGTGTAAAAAGTGTGCATGCTTCTGAAGAGAAACATAAAAATGAACTGTCTGTTGGCACTCCTGAAGTGGAAAGTGCTGATATAAAATGCCTCAGAGGCAATGAGACAAGACTGTAGATCAAACTGTTGGCAAGAAATGATGAGAATTAAAAATCCTAACACATTAAAACTACACAGAGCTCCACAATATAACCTTATACCTTAAGATACTTTTGAAACACTGCTGTTAAAGGCACTGTACAAGCAGCTGAGTGTGAATGTGCATTATTAACATATTAAGGCACCACGTTAGTGCACAGACATGGCAATATAAAATAATATAACCTGCTTCAAACAGCAGCACTTGAAGTATATGCACCCAATATTCTGGGTCAACTTGCAGTAAGTGTAGTAAGGTGAAAGAAAATGTGTGTGTACAGAAGCAATTGCAGAGACATCTGCATACTGGACAGAGGTACAGTATAATACTGTATCTAATTAAGCTTATTATGGACAGGATTAGGAAGCCTGTGAGAATATCATATAACCCACATCTTTCCAGGCTTGACAGTTGTTGCTGAAGCACTGCACCTGTCACCCCTGGGTTTTCGAATACTGGCAAAGGCTCTGGTCTCCCCCATAGTGCCTTTTTTAGGCAAGGCTCAAAAGATAAACCTACCTCCATAGACAACACAAAGAAAAAAAAACTAAGGGGTAATGCTCAACGCCAGAAGTCTAAACCTCAAGAGGAACGCACTTGAGACTCTCCTCAGTATGGAGAATACCGATATCTGTGCAATAACAGAAACCTGGTTCAAGGCTCCCAAGAGCACCCCAGCACTAGCAGGTTATACTTCATACCATGCTTTTCGGCCCCAAAACTCGGACCGAACCACAAAAAGAGGGGGAGTATCCATATTTATCAAAGATACCCACACCTCCAGGTTAGTGGCACTGCACGAAGCATCGGAGACCATTCATGTGCAACTAACAGTGGGCAAAACTGCCTTTCAGTTTGTAGCCTGCTACAGACCACCCTCTAAAATACAGGAACCCCACTCGGCTTTCCTGAGAACACTGGAAAATATGAAGGTCTCTCCAAACACAATTATATTGGGTGACTTAACTACCCAAACATTAACTGGGAAAACTACTCAAGCCCAAACACCCTCGCCCAACGGTTCCTCGAATTTATAAACTCAAATGCTATGGAACAACTGGTCACCACTCCCACAAGAGGGGAAAACATATTGGATCTGGTCATCACCAACATGAGGTCTCTATGTTCCACACCAGAGGTATACCCCTCACTGGTAAGATCAGACCATAAACTAGTCTCACTGGACATCCATATTCCGTCCCCACTCCCAGCCAAGGAAACCACGGTGAAGAACTTCTCAAAAGCAAACTTCACACTTCTCAAAACCGAGGTGGAATCCTTCAAAGCCCCCGGGCCAGTGGAAAATACAGCCCAAAACGCAGAATCCTTTACAAAAGCATTCTATGGACACCTACAGGAATGCATGGAGCATGCTATCCCAAATAAAACCAAGACTCACTCCTCCAAAGGCAGACGACCTGTCTGGTGGACCCCGGCCATAAATAAGCTATACAACAGAAGGAGAAAGCTACTACATGACAGAGCAAAATCCCAAAAAGGGAAGGAGTCTCTGATCAGTACTAACAAGAAACTACGATCCCTCATAAAATCATCTAAGGCCAGCTTCGAAAGAAAAATTGCACAAGACACTAAAGATAATCACAAGGCCTTCTTTAGTTATGTCAGGAACCTAGGAGGCAACTCCCAGACATGCTCTGAGTTAGTGCAAAATGACAAAAAATACACTGAACCCACAGACATTGCCAACATCTTGGCAGAAAGGTTCAGTAGAAACTTCTCCCCCCCCCCCCCCCCAAAAGAGGAAATGTCTATCCCAACAGAGTGTAGCCCTTCCTGAGATCACAGATGCACAGGTGAGAGCTGCCCTCTCCAAAGGAAAAAACACAGCATCAATGGGACCAGACGGTGTCCCGAGCTGCGTCTCACACGAGCTCCAAGAAGAACTAAACCCTCATATAAAGTCACTGTTCAATCTCAGCCTTACTACAGGATATGTACCCAAGGAATGGCATACAGCAACATTGGTCGCACTCCACAAAGGTGGTGCCACAACGGACCCCGGAAACTATCGCCCTATAAGCCTGACTAGCCTGGTCTGCAAAGCTATGGAGTATATCATCATGGAAATCATAAACAAAGACATTGGGAACCTCCAGACACTGGATCCTACCCAATTCGGCTTTGTTAAGGGCAGATCTTGCCTCTTGAACCTGGTCGACTTCTTTGAAACCGTTACCAAAGCCATAGATGAAGGGAAGGTAGTCCACACAGCCTACCTGGACCTCGCAAAAGCCTTCGACACAATACCCCACTTGGGCATCATAAGCTCACCAGTTTAAATATCAACCCCTATGTCACAAGATGGGTTGCAAACTGGCTCAGGGATAGAACCCACATGGTCAGAATAGCAGGTGCCATTGTCAGACTCTAAACCAATTACAAGTGGTGTCCCACAAGGCTCAGTCCTGGGACCTCTCTTGTTCAGTATATATTTCTCTGAGGTACAGGCTGACACGGGTGGACTATGGCTGACCAAGTTCGCAGATGACTGCAAACTGGGTGCCATAATCGACTCTCCGGCTGACTCAAGCATCCTCCAAAAAGGTCTCACAGAGATGGATAACTGGTGCCAGAGCCATGGCCTAAAGCTAAATACCAAAAAGTGCATAGTCATCCCCTTTGGGAAAAACAAAGTGCCCACAAATTACCACATAGGTGGTAATCCATTAAGTACAGAAGAAGCAATTAGGGACTTGGGGACCCAAGTAGATAGCAATCACTCCTTTGACAATCTCGTTGCCAAAGTGGTTAGAAAGACCTTCTATACAGCCCACCTTATCACGAAAGGGTTCACCATCTAGATCAAGAGAGGTCATTGTGCCCCTCTACTCATCACTTATCAGGCCCATAATTGAATACAATGCCCCATTTGGGATGTACCTTACCAGACACCTGCAGCAACTGGAAAGACCCCAAAAGTACCTCACCAAGAGGATCAAGGGACTCAAGCAGATGCCCTTATGCAGTTCGGCTAAAGAAACTCCAGCTCTACTCAGTTGCGTACTGCCTACTCAGAGGCGATCTGTGTCTGACGTATAAAGCCATGTCCAACCCAGAATTAATGGACATGCTCCACCTCAGGAAATCCAAATCCCTTAGAGCTGCACGCTCCAGAGACTTGAACCTCAGCACAGAAATAAATAGGACATGCTGGAGGGACAGATTCATATCCCAGAGGCTCCCCTCACTCTGGAACAAAATCCCAATCCATGTTAGGCAGAGCCCCTCACTGACCCTCTTCAAGAGAAATCTTGACGAGTGGATGGGAGATCGTAAGTTTACCCCTGGGATCTCTTCTGTGTCCCTGCTTGACAGAGGTACAGTAAACAAACCTTAAAAGGGCTACCTTCTGTGACCTACTATACAGAGGCACAGTCAACTAATCTAAAAGGGTGGCGAAAGCCAAACACACTCTGGCTAGGCTTATAAATGCCCTAGGGCAGATAGCCTAGCATCAACCTATGAACCTATACAATTCAATCTGATGCCACACTTGTGTGACATGCTCCTAAGAAAGCAACAGTAGAACTGATCAGGAAATGAAGTGAATGGAAAGATTAGGTGACACTGAAAGGCGATTTCAGACGAGAACGTGTGAAAAGCATGTTTGTATTCACACAAGTACCGATATGAAACATCTGAAGAAGGAAAGACCCTTTCTGACTGATCTTTTTATCAATACATGTGGGAGCACAAGCATTTGCTGAAAATGTTACAAATCTTCATTTGAAATATGGCCACACAAGATTCAAAGTTCTTCCATATGAAACACTTCTGCGTGCATCAGATTCAAAGTTCTTCCACATGAAACATCTTTGAGCGTACATCACCTATAGGGACTGCCACTGGTCTCTGTAGATTAGATGCTCTTTCACTAGTTCTGAATCAAAAAATAAGGCTGGCAAAGTTTTTTTTTTGGCTTTGTGGCTAATCCAAGAGACAGGAGAAAGTACAGTTGTATACACTTACCATAAATGTAGATGTTCAAGTGTATTCACTGTTGCAGTCATTACATTTGGGTAATCCTGTTGGCAGGTTGCCCTCAGTCGGCCTGAATTCCAAATTCCTGGGTCCTGTGTCGGCTGCTGTCGCCCCTTCCCTGACGTCAGGTCGTCAGGGGTATAAAAGATGCGGCCAACGCCATTTTCTTTAGTTTTTCTTGCCCCAGATGTCAGGTACCCCCCGATAGGGTAGCCAAAATTTATATATAAATACATGCACCAACATAAACTTTACCTTCATCTACAAGCAAATACACCACATAGGTTGCATAAATCAGAGAAGGAATGATAGGTTCCATCAGAAGAAAGGGGGATGGCGGGTGGGTAACCTGGACTGCAACAGTGAATACACTCGAACATCTACATTTTTTGTAAGTGTACACAACTGTACTATGTTCTTCGTGTTTCACTGTTGCAGTCATTACATTTGGGTAGAGTCCCAAAGCTAAGGTTGGGAGGCTGGAGCTAAACAGCATTAGGAGCAGCTATGAGGCCCTGCAGAACTGCAGTGGCAAAGCCTGCCCTGGATTTAGAGTAGAGTGGCAGTTGATAGTGCTTTGTAAAGGTGCGCACTGAATTCCAAGTAGCAGCCTCTAAAATGTCCTTGTTTGGTACTCCCCTGAGAAAGGCTGCTGAAGTGGCTGCAGCTCTTGTTGAATGTGACCTAATGCCCTTAGGCACTGGCTTGCCATGGTGTAAGTAGAAGAAACGAATGCAGTGGCCTATCCACTTTGAAATAGTCTGCTTTGAGATAGCCTTTCCTTGTGATCCTGCAGCATATGCCACTAGTAACTGCTCTGTCTTTCTGAAAACTTTGGTTCTGTCCAAGTAGAATCTAAGCTGTCTGTGTACGTCCAAAGAATGCAGAACTCTCCCCCTTCTCCTGTGGATTTGGATAAAAAGTTGGCAGATGAATAGTTTGGTTAATAGCCACACTGGACACCACCTTAGGCATAAATGTTGGGTTTGTCCTCAAAGAGACCCTGTCTGGATAAAAAATGATAAAAGGTTCCACAGCCATGAGTGCCTGTAGCTCTGAAACTCGTCTTGCAGAAGTTATTGCTAGGAGCAGAGCTGTTTTCCAAGATAAAAACTTTATATCAGCAGTAGCAGCTGGCTCAAAAGGAGGCAGGGTGAGTTTTTCCAAGACATAGTGGAGGTCCCATGCAGGCATCGGTGATCTCCTTGGACGCCTTAAATTTTTGGCTCCTCTGAGGTACTACTTTAATAAGGGATGAGAAAAAATTGTTGGCTCTGTATTGTAATGAACCGAAATGGCAGAGGCATGAATTTTAATAGATGAAAAAGATAGGCCTTTGTCCAGCATCTCGGTTAAGTAATGTAACATTTGAGGAATATCTGGCACAGCTGCATCAGTTCCTTGTGCCTGGTTCCAAGCACAGAATCTCTTCCATTTTCCAGCATAAGATTTTCTAGTACTAGGCCTTCTGGCCTCCAAAATGACATCCATCACAGCTTTACTGAGAGGTGTGTTTTGTATGACTACATTATCCGCCATGCTGCCAGGTTTAAAATCCTGAGTTGGCTGTGCAGGATCTGATTGTTTTGCTGGGACAGTAGATGAGGTATTTGAGGTAAGGTCCAAGCTGGGCACTGAGACAAGCTCTTTAGGATTGGAAACCAGTGCTGGCAGGACCAGTCTGGGGCAATCAGTATCATTTTTGGCTTCGCCTGTCTGACCTTTAGGAGTACCTTGGGGAGGAGAGGCAGTGGGGGAAAGGCATATACTGATAGGTTTTTCCAGCTGAAAGATAGGGCGTCCACTTTCCATGCTTGTCTGTGCTAAGTCCTTGTGCAGAATCATTTTAGTTGGTAGTTGTGAGGGGAGGCAAACAGATCTATTTCCGGGCATCCCCACTGTTATCATGCTGAAGACTTGTGGATCCCGCTGCCACTCGTGGGGATCCATGAGGTTTCTGCTTAGTTCGTCTGCCAGAGTATTTTTCCTTCCTGGCAGGAATTGTGCCTGCAGATGTACTTGGTAAGTCAATGCTGTGTCCCACAAAGTCATGGCTAGTCTGTAAAGGGGGTAAGAATGTGTGCCCCCCTGCTTGTTTATATACCACATGACTGTGGTGTTGTCTGTCTTCATCAGTAGTTGTCCTGGATGAAGTAGGTCCTTAAAGGCTGTCAGGGCATTCTGAACAGCTAGCATCTCTTTTTGATTGATATGTAGAGGCATAATGCCATGTGGGCCCCCCAGGCATAATCTGATGCATCCGTTGTTAGTGTCTGCCTGGTTGGGGGTAATGTGAATGGCTGTCCCTTCTTTTGGTGACAAGCCTTTGCCCACCATCGAAACTCCTGTTGTAGGCAGGGAATGAGAGTAATCATTGTTTCCAGGCTGTGGCAATGTTGAGTCAAAACACTTTTTAGGTACCATTGAAGTTTCCTCATATGCAGTCTTGCACATGGAATTAGTAGGATGCAGGATGCCATGAAGCCCAAAGCCTGCAGAATTTTTCTTGCAGATAACTGGGCCTTTGTTGCCAACATTTTGAAATAGGTAGTTGCCTTTGTTTGTCTGGCGTGAGATAAGCCATCTGGGCAGTTGTATTTAAGCTTGCACCCAGGAATATTATCTCTTGAGAGGGTACCAGTTTTGATTTCTTTTCGCTGACTGTGTACCCTAGGCATGTTAGAAGTCTTTTCACAAATGCCAGATGCTGTAGAAGAATGTCCTTGCTCTCTGCTTGAAGTAGATAGTCGTCCATGTAAGGATATATTTGTATTCCTCTTTGTCTGCAGAATGCAATTACTGGTGCCAGGCACTTTGTAAAGGACCTGGGCGCAGTAGATAAGCTAAAGGGCAGTGCAGACAATTGGTAAAGCATTGAGCCAGCCTTGAATCTAAGGTATCTTCTGCATAACTGTCTGACTGGGACATGCAGGTATGCCTCTTAGGTCTAGAGTCACAAGCCAAGCGTTCTTGCCCAGCATGTGCAGCAGCCGCTGCAAAGTCAACATCTTGAATTTTGGTATATCCAGGAATGTGTTCAGAATACATAGGTCCAGTACTGGCCTCCAGACCTTGTCCTTTCTGGGCACCAAGAACAGTCTGAGTAAAATCCTTGTCCCCGCTCTTGCTCTGGTACTTGCTTGAATAGCCCCCATGTCCATGAGGGACGAGACTTGTTTTTGTGCCTCTGCCCATTGATTTTTTGGCAGATCTGGCCAGCCGTTTGCCTTTGGCAGGGTAAGGAAATGGAACTTGTACCCTTGTGACACGATATTTAGCGCCCACTTGTCCTGGGTTATAATGTGCCAATTCTGAGAAAAACGTGCTAATTTTCCCGTAAGGGTGCTGCCAGGAGATAAGTGCTTGGTGCAGGCAGGGGGAAGTCATTGAGACTGTTTCCTGTATGGTTGTGATTTGTCTTCTCCAACTTTGGAGGTAGAAGCACCCCAATGTTTTGACCTGTATGAACCTTGTGCCTGGGATCTGCCCCTTTGAGGTCTGTCTGACACAGGAAAGGACCAATTCTTTGTAGGCCAGTGTCTACTAAACCTAGGTGGCTGTACTTGTAAAAAATATTTGACAGTTTGCATAGATTTAGCTTTGTCCTTCATTTTCTTTAACACATCTTCTGCCTTAACAACAAAGTATCATGCTGTAATGGTGCATCTAATAATTTACCTTTGACATAACAGGCAGATTTTGTTCCTTTAGCCAAGCATGCCTTCTAATTACAGAACCCATAACCGCGGCCCTGCAGGAGGCCTCCAAAGAATCAAAACCACATTGCAAAGTATGCTTTCCAACTTGTTCAGTTGCATGCAATAAATCTCCTGCATTTCCTTGTTTCCTGCACATTCAGAGTTTAATAACATTTTCTGTTTAAGCAATGCCATGACATGTTGCTGATATTTGAGCATATGAAACTGACAGTTTAAGGCCCTTATAGCCAAGGTATCAGATGTGTAAACCTTTTTTCCCATCTATCCAGTGTCCTAGAATCTCTGTTAGAGGGTGTAGGGTTTTCTGCAGCGGAAGCCTTAACTCCTTTGGGACCCTGTGAAATAGTTTCTGGGTCTGCAGCAGGGTTTTTAAAAAGGAATTTTTGAGAGTCAGAAACCCTGTAATATCTGTCAGGCTTAACAGGAGCTGGAGGTAAGGAGTCAGGGGTAAGACTAGACTCCGAAAACACATCATCTACAATGTCTAACACAGGTGGAATGGCTAGTGGCCTGTGTTGAGGTAGTAAAAGGAAATCCCTGAGCCTCTTTTTAGATTCTGAAAAATCTTGGCTCTCCCAGTGGAAATGCTCCCTCATGGTATGCAAGGTTTCCCCAAAAGAACAGTCCTCTGGAGGAGAAGCTCAAGGTATAGATTCTTCAGCATCAGAATCCTCAAAAGGGGGGGGGGGGAGAGATAATACTCCTGATCAGAAGAAACAGAAACCTGATCTGAAGATTCATAGTCAGTCTCTTGCCTAGGCCTCTTATCAGGCGGGAGATGGAAACCCCTGATCAAGGTAATTAGGTCTTCGGCCATTTTGAGCATCAGTTTTTTGGGCATAGAGGCCTGTCCATGTGGCTTGAGTTTGTTTCCTTGCTCTAGAAGGTGCTTTAGCCTCTGAAGCTGAGGTTGGTTTAATGTAAAGATGTTTAGGTCTCAATACACCCTCAGAAGCCGGTGCCTGCTCAGCAGCTCCGGACCCATCTGAAGGAATAGTATAAGAGGCTCCAATACCTTGAGTTTCCAGTGGCATGGCCGACTCCACGTGGGAGTCAGTAGCAGCCTGCGACTCAAGTAGCAGGCGTCAGGGGCTGCGAAAGTGCCTCACTGAGAACCAGCGACTGGCTTAGGAGAAGCTTCGTCGGTTTTGAGCCTCAGTTGTCTAGCTCTCTCCTTTTCTTTGCGTTTTTTGTGAACTCCGGTAGTCGGATGGCAATACGACGACATTTCTGAATACTTAAACTGGCGTCCAAAATAGTTTAAAGCAAAATCATACCGACGCTTAACAGTGCGTTGGTTAAATCTAGCACAAAACCGACAACCAGAAACGTTATGATCAGGGCCTAGGCAAGGAATACAGTAAGAGTGAAAGTCCTTATGAGGTACTTGCTTTCCACATGAAATAGAATTATTTACTTTTTCTGACATTGGTCTGGAGCAAGAAAAAAGTTTCCCCAACGGGGTACTTAGCTTTATTGAAGACTTCAGATCTGAAACTCAAACACGAAAATCTCAGGAGTCGGCCAACCGGCACTTGCAAACTGCTTCTGCTTCGGGCACCGAGTGGCAAGAAAGACTAAAGAAAATGGCGTCGGCCACATCTTTTACACCCCTGGCGACCTGACGTCAGGGAAGGGGCGACAGCAGCCGACGCAGGATCCAGGACTTTGGAATTCAGGCCGACTGAGGGCAACCTGCCAGCAGGAACACCCAAATGTAATGACTGCAACAGTGAAACATGAAGAACATCAGCAGTAAGGATGGAGCTGCTCATACTCAAACTGCGGGGTACTCACAAGCAATATAACAACAATCAAAGAGAAAAGCTGGGGACTTCATGGGTGTAAAACAGATTTTTGATATCTAGGGTTTTCAGTGCCAGGACTTCACAAGACCAAGGAACCAGCATGGTACAGTCCAGGGAAAGGTGCAAACTAGGAGATGACCGTCCAAGGGAAAAAGACTAAAATCACTCAAAACAGGTTCAATCACAAAAAAGTGATACATGACTCAGCTGCTTAAGTGCCATCCACGAATGCATGAGATCAAACATCTGATTGCAGTGCAACCTCAGAAAAGATTGGCAAATGAAAAGCACAAGAAAAGCAAGTCTAAGAACTAGGGACAGAAATTCTGGCCTTACCAGATCCTGCACCCTTAGAAATCAGCAGGACTGCCAAGACCTCTAAGTCTTCTGGTATACTCAGAAGTTAAATCCCTTCCTAAGTTTTCTTTTTTCTTCTTTCTTTCTAACTAGTTTCTTTTTTGGACATCTTCTCCTGAAAGTGACAGTCAGACTAATACTAGACAGAGAGGAAGTGGATGTTCAAAAAATGGCAACCAAACATTTATAATTCAGAAGACGTCCAAGAGTTTTAGCTCTCCTAAGCAGCCACTTACATCGAAAATTCTGCAATGCATGCAGCTTAAAAGATTATGGTTTTTATTCAGACATAACGCAGTGCAGGTGATCTTTAGGAGAAAATCTCTCTCCCACAAGCACATTTGTTGGTGTTTTTTTCTGGGAACAACATACTATCTTAGAAAAATTCCCAAACTCAAAAGGACTGCAGAAATATCACTGTGATCCTCTGAAACCTTTATCTGGATGCCACACAAACATCTGTAAAAGTAACATACTGTATTATTCAGTGACTTAAAAAAAAAAAAAAAAAAGAAAGATCATGCGAGTTACTCTTTTCTTTATTGCTGAGCTTCCAGACGATGTCCATAGGGGAGGTGGTAACCTTGCCTGGGAGAAGTCTTCACTTTTGTAATAGTTTAGGTGGAAGGCAGACTCTCAACTGTGCTCAGAATCATACTATTCCGAATGCAGAAAAAATTCCATTCAGAATGCGTTTCAGAGTCCTTCAACAGTTTTCAGCTTTGGGGATTTGGGCAACAACATGCTGTCCCCATCTGACTTCTTGAGCTCAGCACCCTTCCCCCATCCAGATTTGCCAGATGTCCATCCCTCTTTAACAGCAGCATGTATCCAGGATAAACAGATATCTGTTCATGACATTTTAGGAGCTTTTTGCTCACAGAAGAAGGCTAGTTCAGGCCTTATGAAGGCCACTAACAGGACAGAGTAGAAGAGACCTTAATCTACTACCCAAAGCCACGGAAGGAAAAAGTAGGGCTCACCAAATTCTACTCAGACCTGAGCAAGCCCAAGGCTTTACAAGAAGGAAGGGAAAAAGATAAAATAAGGATAGGGTACCCCATAACTGCCCATGATGTCCCAAAATGATACAGGGGATGGTAGAAGGAAAATGGTAATTTTATTTTATTTATTTTACATTTGTTGACCGGGCTAGTCCAACTGGATATATATCCATTTTCAGTGGAGGCTCGGGGGAGAAAAGCTCCAACAAACAATAAAACACACTATGAGGAGGGCGAAGGCATGCCCGAAGGCAGGAAGAAGAGGAGGAAGGTTAGGAGTGTAGCAGTGAGGGTAGGAACTTTGAATGTTGGCAGTATGACTGGTATATGAAGAGAGCTAGCTGATATGATGGAGAGGGAAGGTTGATATATTGTGCGTGCAAGATACCAGATGGAAGGGAAGTAAGGCAAGGTGTTTAGGAAACAGGTTGAAATTGTTCTATCATGGTGTGGATGGGCAGGAGAAATGGGGTAGGGGTTATACTAAAGGAACAATATGCCAAAAGTGTTTTAGATGTGAAGAGAGTGTCTGACAGAGTGATGTTTATGAAGCTCGAAACTGATGGTGTAATGATGAATGTTGTTAGTGCATATGCTCCACAAGTTGGGTGTGCAACGGATGAGAAAGAGAAATTTTGGAGTGAGTTGGATGAAGTTGTGGTGAGTATACCCAAAGGTGAGAGACTAGTGATTGGAGCGGACTTTAATGGGCATGTTGGGGAAGTGAACAGAGGGGATGAGGAAATGATGGGTAGGTATGGTGCTAAGGAGAGGAATGCAGGTGGTCAGATGATTGTGCATTTTGCGAAAAGGATGGACATGGCTGGGGTGAATACGTATTTTAAGAAGAGGGAGAAGCATAGGGGACGTACAAGAGTGGAGGAAGATGCACACAGGTGGATTATATCCTATGTAGGAGGGCCAGTCTGAAGGAGATTGGAGACTGTAAAGTGGTGGCAGGGGAAAGTGTAGTTAAGCAGCATAGAATGGTGGTCTGTAGGATGGCGTTGGTGATCAAGGGGAGGAGGAGTGTGAAAGCAGTGCCAAGGATTAAATGGTGGAAGTTAAAAAAGGGTGATTGTGAAGTGGTGTTTAGGGAAGAGTTAAGACAGTCACTGGGAGGCAGTGGAGAGTTACCGAATAGCTGGGTAACTACAGCAGAACTAGTAAGGGAAACTGCTAGAAAGGTGCTTGGTGTGGCATCTGGACAGAGGAAGGAAGACAAGGAGACCTGGTGGTGGAATGAGGAAGTACAGGAGAGTATACAGAAGAAGAGGATGGCGAAGAAGAAGTGGGTTTGTCAAAGAGATGAAGAAAGTAGACATGAGTACAAGGAGATGAGGCGCATGGCAAAGAGAGAGGTGGCGAAAGCTAAGGATAAGGCGTATGGAGAGTTGTATGAGAGATTGGAAACTAAAGAGGGAGAAAAGGACTTGTACCGATTAGCTACACAGAGGGACAGAGCTGGGAAAGATGTGCAGCAAGTAAGGGTGATAAAGGATAGTGAGGGAAAGGTACTCACAAGAGAGGAGAGTGTGTTGAGTAGATGGAAAGAGTATTTTGAGAGGCTGATGAATGAGAGAGAGAGAGAGAGAGAGAGAGAAGGTTGGATGATGTTGGGATAGTGAATCAGGAAGTGAAACAGATTAGCAAGGAGGAAGTAAGGTCAGCTATGAAGAGGATGAAGAATGGAAAGGCGGTTGGCCCAGATGACATCCCAATGGAAGCATGGATGTGCTTATGAGAAATGGCAGTGGAATTTTTAACTAGATTGTTTAATGAAATTTTGGAAAGTCAGAGGATGCCTGAGGAATGGAGAAAAAGTGTTTTGGTACCTATCGTTAAGAATAAGGGTGATGTGCAGAGCTGCAGTAATTACAGAGGGATAAAATTGATCAGTCACAGCTTGAAGTTATGGGAGAGAGTACTAGAAGCTAGGTTAAGAAGGGAGGTGATGATTAGTGATCAGCAGTATGGTTTCATGCCAGGAAAGAGCACTACAGATGCGATGTTTGCTCTGAGTGTTATTGGAGAAATACAGAGAAGGTCAGAAGGAGTTGCATTGTGTCTTTGTAGACTTGGAGAAAGCATATGACAGGCTGCCTAGCGAAGAGTTGTGCTACTGTATGAGGAAGTCGGGAGTGGCAGAGAAGTATGTAAGAGTGGTACAGGATATGTACGAGGGTAGTGTGACAGTGGTGAGGACTGCAGTGGGAGTGACAGATCCATTTAAGGTGGAGGTGGGATTACATCAAGGATCAGCTTTGAGTCCTTTCTTATTTGCAGTGGTGATGGACAGGTTGACAGATGAGATCAGACAGGAGGCCCCGTGGACTATGATGTTTGCAGATGACATTGTGATCTGTAGTGAGAGTAGGAATCAGATAGAGGAGACTCTGGAGAGGTGGAGATATGCTCTAGAGAGCAGAGGAATGAAGGTCAGCAAGGCTAAGACAGAATATATGTGTGTAAATGAGATGGAGGGTAGAGGAATGGTGAGGATGCAGGGAGTAGAGTTGGTAAAGGTGGACGAGTTTAAGTACTTGGGATCAACAGTTCAGAGTAATGGTGAATGTGGAAGAGAGGTGAAGAAGAGAGTACAGGCAGGGTGGAATGGGTGGAGAAGAGTGTCAGGAGTGATTTGTGACAGACGGGTACCATTAAGAGTGAAAGGGAAGGTCTACAAGAGGGTAGTGAGACCAGCTATGTTATATGGGTTGGAGACAGAGGCATTGACAAAAAGGCAGGAGTCAGGGCTGAAAGATGTTAAGATTTGCACTGGGTGTGACTAGGATGGACAGGATTAGGAATAAGTATATTAGGAGGTCAGCCCAGGTTGGAAGGTTTGGAGACAAAGCCAGAGAGGCACAATTACGTTGGTTTGGACATGTGCTGAGGAGGGATGCTGGGTATATTGGGAAAAGGATGCTAAGGATGGAGCTGCCAGGTAAGAGGAAAAGAGGAAGGCCTAAGATAAGGTTTATGGATGTGGTGAGAGAGGACATGCAGGTGGTTGGTGTGACAGAGCAAGATACAGAGGATAGGAAGAAATGGAAAGAGATGATCCGCTGTGGCAACGACCCCTAACGGGAAAAGCCGAAAGATGATGATGATGATGATGTATAATATGAGACATTTCCAAATACAGTTAAATGTACAGATAATCATCCTATACATTACATTTTGTTACATTTCTGTAAATATAATCATAATACATTTCAGCTATGGTTAGTCATGCAAATAAGAGAATACTTTCACATTTTAGTTGATTGAAAAAAAAAGTAGCTAGGTTATTCACTGTTTTAGTAGTTAACAGAAAAACGAGTTTGTACAGTAATGGCAATAAATGTTTGAGAAATTAGGGGTAGTTAGTCAGGGATAGAACAAGGGCATAACCACTGTGATTTAAGGTATCACTTCAATTTGCTTTTAAATAATGCTGTAGAGGTAATGGTAGTTAGGTCTTTTGGGAGGTAGTTAGGTCTTTTGGGAGGGAGTTCCAGATTTTTCCAACTGTGTTGGCAAACAAGGGGTCACCATGCAAGTTGTTAGCTTTACTTATTTGTACAAGTAGTTTATTTGATGAGCGTATGGTCTTGAGGTTGTTATAGGAGGTGATTAGGTTAGTAAGTATTGGTTTGTTAGTAGGTTGGTACAGGATCTTGTGGGCAACTGTTAAGTGATTAAATAGTATTATATTTGGCAGTTCTAGCCATCCTAGCTGTTTATAATTATCACAATGGTGGGCTCTGAAGGCAGATCCAGTTGCAAATCTGGCAATATTACTATAGGATATTGTTAGCTTGTTGATGTAGTTTTGTATACATAGGTGAGGCATAGAGGAGGGTGGAGATTAAGTGAGTATGGGCAATGGTGGTCCTGGCTAGTGGCGACAAAAAGGATTTAATCCTACATAGGGATCCTAGTTTTTTGTTGACTGTTTTTATAGTACTATTAATATGGGAATCAAAGGTAAGGTTGTTGTCAATAAGAACCCCAAGAAGTTTAGTAGTACAATCAGGAGATATAATAATGCCATTGCTTGATGTGACAGTAAAATTAAGTGGGGAGGCCCGACGTGTGGGAGTGAATAGTAGCAGTTTTGTTCGTTTGGGATTCAGAATGAGGCATCGATGTAGAAGCCATTGTTCAACTATTTTAAACACATTTTGGGTTATGGACTGTAGGACAGATGGTGAGGTGGCAGAGCATATTAGCATGGAATTGTCTTCACATTGGATACAAGTAGCTTGAGGTATAACAGATTATAGGTCGTTTATAAAAATAGAGAATAGGAGAGGGCCTAATACGGAGCCTTGAGGGACCCCAAGAGCAATTGGGAGGTGGGAGGATAGGTTGTTCTCCCATAGGACAGCCTGCTGTCTTATGATTGGAACCACTGAATAGCCAGTGTGTGTAGAGACAGGTTTTTGAGTATATTAATGACTAAGTGGTGGTTAACCATGTCGAAGGCTTTCGAAAGATCAATAAAGAGGGCTGAGGATAACGTGTCTTTGTTAAAATTCTTATTAACACAATCTGTGAACGATAAAAGAGCAGAGGTGGTGCTATGAAATGGTCTAAAACCATGTTAGCAGTTGGCTAGTAAATTGTTTTCTATTAGGGTGGTTTAACAGCTGTTTATGAATGCATTTCTTCATGATCTTAGCCAATGGGGATAACATGGCTATAGGTCTATAATTTGATAATTCATTGGAGTTGCCTCCCTTATGCAAGGGGATAATGTGAGAGATTTTCCAGATTGATGGGATAGTTCTTTCTGTAATAATTCTGTTAATCAGGATGGAAACTGGGAAGTCTATGGCTTTAAGCAGCTTTTTGCAGGTATTCTGCAGGTAATAGGTCTGCAGAGAGGGTGGTAGGTTTAAGCTTATGTAAGAGGGTACAGACAAGGGATGTAGGAACAGGTTGAAAGTGAAATGAAAGGGGTGTATTAGTGATGGAGGTGGTTGATGATGCATCAGGGGATAGCTGATTAGCAAGAGACTGAACAGTCTCTGTGAAAAAAGTGTTAAAAGGTACTGGCTATTTGAGTAGGGTTACTGTGATCAGAGCCTAAAGGAACGGGTGTGACTGAATGACCAGGGTAAGAGTTTATTAATGCCTGACCAGAATCATTGTGGTTTATTTTGGTGCATTTGTTGGAGCTGAAAGTAAAAATTCTTTTTGTCTAACAATATGGCTTTTTTGTTTCATTTCTAAGCTGTCTAAATTGATCAACAGGGTTTTTAGTTGAACGCCAATTTGCCCACAATTTGTTTCTAAGAGGATTTTTTGCTTGGTAGTTTTTGAGAGCCATGGGGCTGGTTTAGTCTTAGCTCTAATTGTATGTGTTGGGGTGTGGTAGTCTAAAATAGCTAAGAATTTTGAATTAAAGTATTGTACTGTTTCATCTAGAGGCAGTTTTTTTAGGGATGGCCAATCACATGCCAAGAGTTCTTTTTGAAAGCTATTGGGTTTAAATTTTTTTTGGTCCTTATTGTCCTGTAGGTTGCTGGGTTTGGAATGTCACTTTTATATCTGATTATAAAGGTTAGTGAATGGTCACTTACATCTTCAGGGAGGGTTCCTACTTTGTAAGTTTGGTGGTGACTGTTTATGAGAATCCAATCTAAGGTGCTTTCCTTGCCATTAAGTTTATTGGTCCTTGTAGGGGATGTAATGGTTTGGGTAAAACCATATAGGTAAATATGAGTAAGTGGCTGTTCTGAGGAACAGCTCTTCCAATTGATAGTGAAGTCACCAAGCACTATGGTTTCTTGTGGGTAGGTATTAAGATAGCCAACTGAGGATATCCTCTAGGGTGCTGGAGTTATTACCTGGGGAAGATAAACACAGATGATGTAGCCGGATTTATGTTTATTAAGTTGTAATTTGGAAATAAGGATTTCAGACTTATTAATGGAGGTTGAGAATCTACAGGGGTCACCGGTAATCCAGTTTTGTGTAGAATAGCTACTCCCCCACCCTTCTTAGCTTTACGGTCTAGCCTCAGGATACTGTAGCCGGGTGGAATAATCTCATTATCGTGTGTTGAATTTTTGAGCCATGTTTCAATAAGACATAGGATGTCAAATGAATGTACATCCATGAGTGCATGTAGGTGGGCAGGTTTATTGTTTATGCTCCATATGCTGAGATGTGCTACCAAGAGTGAGTTAGTGGGTCTGTCTAGCAATTGTGTATTAGCAGGAATTGGGGTGTGGGGCAATGAAGTTGTAGTAGAGGTTGGTCCAGGGTTTGGGTGGATATCACCATCTATTAGTTCTTGGACTATAGAATTTAATGTGGGTCAGTCTATGATACTTAGCTGGTAGGTAGGTAGCTGTGCTGGGTGTATATGTATTGCTAAGAGGAACTTCAAGTGTTGGTATAGAGGTTTGCCTTATGGAGTTATAAAATCCTAGGCAGTTAAGGTATTCATAGAATTAAGTAAGTAAAGTATAGAAAGGAAAGGTAAGAGTAGTATTAAAAGAAGCACCTTTGGGAATGGTGAGCTCTATGCAGGTAGCATAATGAGGTAGTAGTTATAGCTTAGTAAAGAGGGAATGTTCCAATTGTGGTTTGTGTGTTGTATAACACAAATGGTAATGGGTTATATCACTTTAAGGAGGTGGGTCTTGTGAGTGTGTTGATGAGGGTGTGGTCTAGGGAGGATAAATGTAGAGATACTGGGGGCGGGTGAGAAATTGGGGCAGGGTAGGGGAGCAGAGTGAGCCCACAGGGCGAACGGAGTGGGTAGAGGCAGTGAAGGATTAAACCCTAGGAGAACAATCAGTGGAGTGCTGACTGCTAAGGTAAGTTTGAGAGAGATGGTTGGGAAGGTTGATAGAGAGATAAGCAGTGTAAAGTAGGAGGAATAGAGTGGGACAGCAGGAGAGATAAGTGTAGGAAAAGCTGGAATGTTACAGTTATATGGTAAGATATAAAGACGTGTTCAAGTAGATTAGTCATGGGAAGAGGGTGCCACCTACTGGTCAATAGGATATATTACAATCGTGGCTACTCACAGGGGCTAGCAGGGCAAGAAGTAATAGGAAGGAAAAATTGGGAGAAAATATACAGAGGTAATGAGAGGGAAAGGTATGGTAGGTAGGAGAAGAGATGGCTTTTGGCTGCTGGCTGTCCTGGCTAGGGAGTGTACGCTAACTGGCAATTTACTTCCAGATATACATTTAGACAAGTCTATGAAGTACACACAATGTTCTGGTAGACATACTTTCTTGTTTCCTTGAGGGAATGAAGCTCAGGGAGAGGTTTAGCTCTATTCTTAGCCCCCTAGTTTTAGGTAAAATAAGATTCTTTGTCTTTAGATAGGGCAAGTTCCCAATTCCTTATACAGGGCAGGCAGGTTGGAGAGCTGGTTACATAGAGGGGAACAGAAACAAACTGGTAAAGAAAAACAGAAAGGTTTTGGCCACACTTACTCCTATAATAACAGCTTTAGAAAAATACTAAAATACACAAACCCAATTAGCCAGGTAAAAAGTCAGTTACTTTTCTAAATATACTAATTATCTACTAAAGTTAAAAATCCTAGCCAGATGCAATTCACCAGTTTAACCATACCCATTAGGTTTACAGCTATACAGATTTTCTTATTGTTTTTTTTTTTTTTAAAGGAAAATGCAGCTATATAGTTCTTCAAACACAGCAACTTAAAAACACTTTACACAAGGAGACAGCACTTTGTATTTGCCACACATCAGTTTTAATGAACTAAGGCAGTCTAGGTAGTGCTATATGTGGTTCTAAAAAAACATTAGAGCAACTAAAGCACTTTAGTTAGTATTACCCGTGGCTATACACTCTACAAGGCATCTATTTGTTACAAGTTTGCTAATGTTACATAGATACAGCCCAAATGCAAAATTTCCTAGGTGCATACAAACTACTACAGCGTTTAATCCAACAGCAGTAGACTTGGTTTAAAAAAAGAAAAGACAACTGCTTTAGCCTAAATATAACATATGCAACATGAGCAGAGACCAGGAGACAGAAACGCTAGTGAAAGTTTGAGTTTATGGTGCTACTTGAGAACATAGACAGTGTCTCTAAGCAAGGTCACACAGTGTAAAAAGTAGGTATCTGAGATGCTAAGCAGCTCTGGCAAGTACCGAGTAAAGGCAGGTACCAGATAGGTGTCTATTGGCCTGTCGCTATTCTTTTTGTGCTCAGTACAGCAGATTCAATGTACTTGGAGCTATATTACTGGAACGCTAATTCCATTCAGCATGTATTGCATAAAATGGGCCAATATAGCTAGTGTAGAGTGTATTTTAACAGTGCCCAGCTCTTACGCATTCAAACACACTGTGTTGATATGGCACATTCAATTTAAGGTAGAACAGCTCATTTTAGCATTAAGTCTCAATATCCACTACAAAGTATGTAAATTGCAGTTTATGTAGTAATATTCAGTGCAGACACCTTCCACAAATCTAAAACGCTATACTAACACTACGCATTTAATTTCAGAGGGAATGGATGACGTAGAACATATAATAGTAACTATTCAAAAGTGTGTATGGTCTACAATTACCGGCATACTACCTTAAACTGCCGCTAACAATTTCCGAGGGAGCAGCTGTTGTAATAATTCAAGATATAGTACTCTACATAACCTAAACGCTTGTCCGACCTGATATCTTCTAGTAAAATAGGACAGCGTCTTCAGTGAATGTCCTGAACAATTGTTCATACAAGTATAGTGAGTAGCAGTTATGAAACCCTTACAATAGCATTTTATCAGTAACATAGTCATTTCAACACTAGATTGTAACAATTGAGTACTTATACTGGTAAGGACAGTGAGGCCAGGGACACACAGCAGCCGAGAGGCAGTCAAAGAAATAAAGGTAATGCACTCGAACATTCACTATTAGGTTAAGTTCTTGTACAGTTATACTATGACCTTCATTTAGATCACTGCTACAGCAGTCCTGACTGCTGGGAATTTCTACAGCTTAACTAAGACAGGCTGCTAGAACTGACTGGATGTGCTGTAACACCTTTAAGAATGGCCACAACAACTGCAGCTCTTACCCTGGAAGACATACCTGGCTTGTGATGTTTTGAGAATAAGTGAACAGATGACAAAGTGGTCACTTACAACATAACCTCAGTAGTGCCTCCTCTAAGCAAGGGGGTGGTAGCAGCCTCATTCCCTAGTGTGATGGGCTCATTTCTTATCTGAGGAGAAGGTATAACAGAGCATGATGCAGTGGGTCAGGCATTTAGAAATGGTTTGTTTTGACACTGCCCCTCCCCCCTTTCCAGTGACAAGAGAGGAACTGACTGGAACTTCTACCATCTTTGGTTCTGTACCAATTATATCTCAAGTGCCACTGTATATTCAGAGACTGCAGTAAGATCCCCCCTTTCTGTGGGCTGGGAAAAGAGACAGGTAGTTTGATGGATTTACCATGGAGAAATGCAGTCACTACTGTAGGCATGATGCAGGGATTTGTTCCAAGCCTCACACTTTCTTTATGACATACTAGAAATGGTTCTTTGCACATCAAGGCTAGGACTTCTGACAATCTGCAAACTGAGGTGACTGCTGATTTCAGGCTCAAAAGGTGATCTGAGCCTTCTATTAATTTATGTGCGTCTGCCTGTGTCTTGAGTGATAATTTAATAAAGGTCTTTAAAGACAAAAAAGAAAGATCTGACTCAGTTTTTCCAAGGATGGAAATAATCCAAAGGAGGTAATCTCAAATGCAATGCTCCTTTAAGAAACTGTCAGGAAGGCAGAGGTAGCAGAAAGGTGCACTCTGATGGAAGCACAGGCCAATCCTACACTGAAAAGCTCACTTAAAAGTACTGGAATATCATGGACACTGTAGCAGTGATAGGGTCTTGATTCCTTCTGTGGTACCACAAGGAAAGCCTCATCCCTTAGGACAAGTGATTTCCTAATGAAAGGTTTTCTAGTCTCGCGCTCTGTGAACTGCTGCTTGAAAGAGCAGAACAAATGATCCAGATTGTGATCTCCAAGGTTTCTTGGTTGAACGGTATGAAGGCCCCCTGGTCTCAGGAGGTCCACTAGTAATGGCAGCACCCCCAAGTATCTCCATGAAGAGGGAAAAACACTGCTGAATATGCCAAAAGGGTGCCATCATCAGCAACCTTGGTCCCCTTCTCCTTTACCATCTAGAGCACCCTCAACACAGGCAAATCTGAAGGAATGCAGATAGAAAGACACCAAGCCATCTGATGCAGAGGGCTTCTACTATCTAAGCCTCCATGACAGGTGATCTTTAATGCAACTTGTTTTAGCTGTCTGTTATAAACAGGTCCATCTGTGCACCAGCTAATGGAAGACAGCCCTGTACAACGTCCATTCTTGTGGATGCAGCGCTGACCTGTACAGTTACCTGCCACTGTGTTCTGAAGAGAAGGATCATGCACTGCCCTTGCAACCATCTGAGACTACAGAACCATTTCCCAGGCAACTATGGCTGGCCTGCCAACATGAATGCGGTGGTGTTTGTTTCTGCCTGAAAAATACCCTCTTTCCATATTGTTTTGAAGGCCCCAAGTGCTTTTATCAAAGCCATAACTTACTTCACATTTAATGCCTCATCCTATGGGCTGCAGTCCACAGGCCTTGGACCTTTAGTTGCTGTGTGTATGCTCCACAAGGCAAGTCAGATGCATCTGTTGTTACTGTCCGATTGGTTGGTGACCGCACCTAGGCGAAAGACACCTTCAAGTTCAGCTTGATTTGGGTGGACCTTGATTTGAGTTGACAACCATTTCAGGTCTGTGGAAATGAAGAGTAAGATGGGAATCATTTCGTGGGAGCATTGGTTCCAGATGGAGGTTAAATGGAGGTTAAATTCCACTGAAGTCTTGTGAGCACTCTCTGCTTGATAACTTCCCTTCCTCTGTTAATTTGTGGAAGTACTGTTCCATTTGTTTCATTTTCTCTTGGGGGGGAAAAACATCTTCTGGCAAATGGAGCCTTGGAGTGAATATAACTTGAAAGGAGCAAGATTCGACTTAGAAATGCTGATAATGAACCCAAACAATTGCAAGCACTCTACAGTAAAATTGATGGCCACTGTTCCTCACCTCTCCAGGGATAGCACCTGGATGAAGTAGTCGTCTAACTGGAAATTAATGCTCTTTCTACTGTGATGACAGTCATGGGAACCCAGCACTATATAAAGATCCTGGGAGTGGTAGCCAGTCCAAAGACCAACGGCATAAACTGACAAGAGGAGTCCCCTACTTTGAACCTGAGGAAAGCACCTGTAAACAGGAATGTGGAGGTAGGCATCCTTGAGTTCTAAAGTTACCAGCAGTTCTTGTGCGATCAGGAGGGGTACCAGGGCCTTGTAAAGTCTGTCATTTCGAAACTTGGTACCTTGAGGAAAGTATTGAGGTTTGACAAATCTAGAATGGCTCTCCAAAGTTCCTTCCTTCCAAGGAATTAAAAAAAATCTGAACCAGAACCCCTTGTTTTGGTATTTTAATGGTACTGGTTCTATTGCTCCTAACAGAGTTTTTCCAGAATGGAAGGAATTAGATGTTATTTGTGCCCTAGGCACAGGAGGGACACCTACCATCTTTGACATAGTCACCATTTGTAGTCTGTCACCTTGAAAAACTGTGTGACCCATTTGTCCTGTGTAATGCTCTTGCAATTTTGGAAGCAATATGCAAAACTTCCAGCACTCTCTGTACATGGGAAAATTAAAAGAAGTGGAGCTGGATCAGGGGTCTAGGACAAGGGGTAAGGAAGAAATACCCAGGCAGTAACAGCTGTTCTCTGGGCTTATGTACCCACTGTGTTCCTCAGGCTTTTTCATATGGTCTTCTTGCCACTTTCCCCTAGTACTTCCTTAGTTTCCTTTCACTGACTTACATTCCCTTGTTCGTAACACTGCAGTTTTAGAGCAGCAATTCTTATCAAACCTGGGCACAGGGGAGTGGAACAGCTGCTTTACATTCTACATACCTATACCCCTTTCCTCCATTTCCCACAATACTTTACTTGTAAGGCTCTCATACAGCGGCTCCTTGTCTAAGGAGGAGTTAAGAAGCTGCACATCCTCTAGCAGGAGCTGCCACCTCAGCTAGACGTGCCTTTTAAATGACAGAACCCACAGCGTCTGACCTGGAAGCTGCGTCAAAACATCATGACATTAAACTTAGAGGTTTGCCACTTAACTGTCCTGGTAAGGTCCGTTAGCTTAGCCCTCAAGTTTGCATTATATACCCTCAACAGCGTGTCTCCTAGTTGATGTGAGGCAGCAATTTGTTGCTTTGTCATGTGCATCTCACAATTACTGGCCCAGAAAGTTAGGTGGGGCTAGTTGTGCAAACATTCTCCCAGAACCAGTCTAGCACTCTGCTTTTCTTAAATCTGAAATGACTGGATGGGAAATCGAAAAATCACCCCGGGGATCACTTCTGCGGCACTGTTTGACAGGGGCACAGGAAAATAATTTTCTTGGGTGGTGAAAGCCAGGGAACCTTTTTGGCTGGGCTTATACAGGCCCCAGGGCCAACAGCCTGGTACCTACCTAGGAACCTATGGAAGTGGTCTGGGAACAGGAACCAATTCTGACCCCTTATCCTGATCCATAGACACTACACCTGGATCTGCCACTGGATTCTTGTAAAGGTATTACTGTACTTTTGGAACATATAAAAACTTATCTGCTTACAGCTGAGTGACATCTACAGACGTTTCTGCAGTTAACTCCTACTGCTCCTCTAGGCTTCAAATATTGCCTGTTCATATTTGCATTAATAAATCCAAACCCATGCTACACACAAGGTATCAGAATATTTTACCTTGAAGCATATATGATGGCAAACACAATTGTATTGATATATGACTTCTGTTAATAAGTACTTGTTAGAACTGTAAGGTGATAAATTCATTTTTTAAAGGCTGAAGTTACACCCACTGGGAGTTAAAGGTATACACTCAAAAGAGCTCTGCTGGAGGGAATGAGTTGAACAGGGGATACAGTTCACTGGAGTCTATAACGAAGGTATTCTCCACAGCACCCATAACAGGAGAAGTGAGAGGATGATTTAGGGCAATCCAGGCCCATTAGCTCAAAGCAACCATGTGCTTTTAACGTCTTCTTTGTTTCCCATTTGAAATGCTGTTTCATTTTGCAAGAAAGTCTCTCTCTAAATGAGATTTCCTTTTTTGAAAGATACAGAGGAAATGGTTTCTTCTGAGACTGTATCAAGAAGGAAATAATTTGTGAAGCATAATTCAAACATTGCCCCTCACTTTCAGGAAAATGTTCCCTCTTCCTTTTACAAGTGGGGAGTCCAAACTCAAAGGATCATGCACTCGACTGCAGGCTTTGTAAGACTTGTAGAAACCCCTAAGCAAAAATCTCCAATATCTGGGACAGAGACATATGCTAGTATCCTAGGCCTGATGATGAAAGTACAGGTCTTGGGGACAGGACTGCCAGACATTCACCTCACAGCCATTAATACCTTCTTTAACAAGGACAGAAGATAGCTCACAAATGACACATGCTTTGGTAAAAATTGCCTGGGATGGGGTGTCTGATCCAGAAGCTGGACCCTGGTCATTGGCTTGGTGGGACGCGTCTTGTTCCTTTGGCATGAAGACCTCCAGAAGTGCTTTGTCAGATGCCTTAAGAAGGTCAGATGCACATTCTCGAAGACGGTACCTCGCCATGTTCTACTAATCTTGAGCCCCAAAACAGGATGTCAAGTGTCAAAGCACATCACCAGAGTCCCTCTCTGTTTTCTCTTTGATTGTATCTTTTTAACGGGGCCATTACAGCCTGAAGATGAGCCTAAGGATGCCACAGCAGTCAGTGTGTAGGCTACTTAACATTTTTGGTGTTAATCCCGGACAGACTCTACAGTAATTGGCTTCATGCTCTGGGCCTAAACAGAGAACAGTGTAGAAATATTTGTGGAGGATCACAACAGCATCTACTTTTCATAGGTCCTGATGCATTCTAATGCATGACTGATATCACACTAGCTAGGCAAAGTATCTTCTCAAAGCACAGATAAAACAGTAAAAAAAAAAAGAGGAGAAATCCCCCCCCAGTGTGATTCTACTATATCCTACTTTCTGCTATGCTTGCCTCAGGTGTTTACAGTGCAGTACATACAGTGCAACTACAGCAAGGAACATCTAATATGGCATGAGTATTACTTGGTTTTATAGTGGAGATGTGCTGCTTTCCCACAGGGTTGGGTATCTGCCATGACGGAGTAGGGAAGGCAATTCAGGCCAGACACTGAGCCTTCTGTAGCTGAAGCCCAAGAAGTTAGCACGACTGCAACAGTGATCTAAATAAGAGTCCTCCACACACTCAAACAGAGCTGAGAAGCAACCCTGGATGGTGAAAGCTGTCAGAGGTGTTGCCACTAACACAAATATTTTCAAACTTGACAAGTCCCTGAAATTAAAAATGTTAATGATTCTCTACATTGATGAGTCTGGTAGACACCAAGCAAACTTGCACTATGAATACGTACTGCTATTTTACGTACAGCAGTAGGTAACAGCCTTAGCTGGACGTTACATCACAGTCTGATGCAATATATTTCAATATTTACACAAGTAACACCTGCACTTGCTCCTGTTTTATGTATTCCAGTCGGAAAAATGTCAAAACTTGGCCTATTCCATTTCATCAGCAATGTTAATCAAACTATGCCCACCCTGACAATACAGAGAAGCTGGATAACAAAGTGTATCTTGAAAGATACCACATTTAAGTTTTGACTTCTAATTCCAGGACAGAATAACCAAAAAAAGATTTTAATTTAAAATACAACTTTTACTGACACAGAAGGGAACTAGCACCTCAGCTAAGAGCCAAAGTTACTAAATAAGTCACATTTTGACCCATCACACTTAGGTTCCTTCTTATGTATTGCATTACTAGCTGTTAAAAGTACATTTAGACAGTAAAAGTCCGTTAGAAATGGAAGCATAATTCTTGTTCTCACATGAAACTGCATCACAAGGGGCTGAACAATGAGCACAGAACAGAATAGATACTACAAAAACACTACTTATGAGAATGCATCATTCATGCTCCTTTACACTTTTGTACTTTTCCATCTAGTAGCAGTTTCAGATTTTTTAGTATGCTCATAAAGTACAGTTGTGTACACTTACCATAAATGCAGATGTTAGAGTGTATTCACTGTTGCAGTCATTATATTTGGGTTATCTGCTTGCAGGTAGCTCTCAGTCGGCCTGATTAACAAAGTCTTGGGTCCTGCGTCGGTTGCTGTTTCTTCTGTGACATCAGGTCGTCAGGGGTATAAAAACATGCAGCCGACGTCATTACATCAGTTTTTCTTGCCCCAGATGTCAGGTGTCCCCCTAATGGGAAGCAATTAAATCTATAAATATACAAGGTTCTACCTCAAACAAAAAAGCTTTTAAGCATTGAAAAGGAGAGAAGAGGTATAGCCAAATGAAGTCAGGGGGCTGGAGGGAGGGTAACCATGACTGCAACAGTGAATACACTTGAACATCTACATTTATGGTAAGTGTACACACAACTGTACTACGTTCTTCGTGTTTCACTGTTGCAGTCAACACATTTGGGTAGATTCCCAAAGTTAAGGATGGGAGGAGGAATTTAGATAGCATTAGGACCAGCTATAAGGCCCTGCAAAACTGCAGTGGCAAAGCCAGCTCTGGATTTAGAGAAAATTAGCAAATGGTAATGCTTGGTGAAAGTATGTACAGAACTCCAGCTAGCAGCTTCTAGGATGTCCCTGGTAGGTATGCCTCTGAGAAAGGTTGCAGAGGTAGATGCAGCCCTGGTTGAGTGGGATCTGATCCCCTGTGGGATAGGTTTTCCATGGTGCTTATAGAAGAAGTGAATACAATGGCCTATCCATTTGGAGATAGTTCGCTTTGAAATAGCCTTCCCCTCTGTCCCTGCAGCAAATGCCACCAGCAGTTGTTCAGATTTCCTTTGAGGTTTAGACCTGTCCAAGTAGAATCTAAGATGTCTGTGCACATCTAAGGAATGCCATATCCATTTCCCTTTGTTCTGTGGATTAGGAAATAAGGTAGGCAAATGAATGGACTGATTAAATGCCACACTGGATACCACCTTTGGCAAGAAAGAGGGATTGGTCCTGAGGGACACCCTGTCCGCATGAAAGATGATGGAAGGCTCCACTGCCATAAGGGCCTGTAATTCAGATACCCTTCTTGCTGAAGTGATGGCTAAAAAAGAAGCCGTTTTCCAAGAAAGGAATTTTAAATCTGCAATAGCAGCTGGCTCGAAAGGAGGAAGGATGAGTTTCTCCAATACAAAGTTAAAGTCCCAGGCTGGAGTTGGAGCTCTCATGGGTGGTCTTAAATTTTTGGTCCCTCTGAGGAACTGCTTGGGCAGTGGAAGAGAGAAGAGTGGATGTTCTGTGTTATAATGAGCTGAAATGGCTGAGGTGTGAATTTTTATTGAGGAAAAAAGAGAGGCCCTTGTGAAGCATCTCAGTTAAGTATTGCAAAATCTGAGGTAAATTGGGCACTGCTGTGCTCATCTGAGATTTTCTAGTACTAGGCCTCCTTGCCACTAAAATGACATTCATCACTGGTTTACTGAGGGATGGTAAAGAGAGAGCTTAGGTAATTATAGCCAGGCTGCTAGGTTCCGTGTTTGAAGCTGAGGGTGCAGAATCTAGTTCTCCTGCTGTGACAGCAGGGTAGGAGTCGGAGGCAGGTGCCATGGGTCCAACAGTGACGCACTGCGCAGGAGGGGGTACCAGTGTTGGCGTGGCCAGGCTGGTGCAATCAAAATCATCCTTGGTTTGTCTTGTTTGATCTTTAGTAGTACTTTGGAGAGCAGAGGCAGTGGAGGAAAGGCATAAACTGATAGGTTTTTCCAGCTGAAGGACAGAGCATCCACCTTCCAAGCTCGTCTGTGGGGAGTCCTTGCACAAAATTTTCCAACTGATAGTTCTGGTGGGAGGCAAACAGGTTTATATCTGGGCTCCCCCACTTGCTTGTCAAAATATTAAAAATCCTTGGTTCCAGTTTCCACTCATGTGGGTCCATGAGGGCTCTGCTTAGTCCATCTGCCAGTGTATTTAGTTTTCCTGGCAGGAATTCAGCTTGTAGATGTACTTGGTAGCTCAAGGCTGTGTTCCACAATGCCATGGCTAGTCTGCAGAGGGGGAAAGAATGTGTACCCCCCTGCTTGTTTATGTAGTACATAACAGTGGTGTTGTCCGTCTTTACCATTAATTGTCCTGGAAGAATGTGGTCCTTGAAGGCTGTCACAGCATTGTGTACAGCTAACATTTCTTTATGATTGATGTGAAGGTGCATTTGAATTGGGTTCCATTTGCCCTGAATGCACTTCCCTGCCAGGTGCGCCCCCCCATGCATAGTCTGATGTGTCTGTTGTTAGGGTTTGGACGGCAGGGGGTAGTGTGTATGGTAGTCCCTTGTATTTGTGGCAGGCAGATCCTGAGAATGTTGACACCCTAGGCTTTTTAGATACCACTGTAGTTTCCTCATATGCAGTCTTGCGTATGGAATTAGAAGAATGCAGGAGGCCATGAACCTCAAGGCTTGTAGTATTTTGCCTTGCAGATAGCAGGGTTTTTGTGATCACTTGTTTGAAGTAGGTTGTCAAGTGAATTTGTTTCTCTGGTGTGAGGAAAGCTATCTGGGAAGTTGAATTGGTTTAGAGCAAGAAAAAGTTTCCCCAATGGGGTACTTGGCATTTAGTTGAAGACTTTGGTTTTGAAACTCGAAAACGAAAATTTCAGGAGTCGGCTGACCGGCACTTGTAAACTGCTTCGGGCACCGCACGGCAAGAAAGACTGATGTAATGACGTCGGCTGCATGTTTTACACCCCTGACGTCACGGAAGAAGAGACCGCAACTGATGCAGGACCCAAGACTTTGATAATCAGCCAACTAAAGGGCTAACTGCAAGCAGGGAACCCAAATGTAATGACTGCAACAGTGAAACAAAGTATATCTGCTTTTTGCTCTGACTGGTTAGATTTTTCTGTTGAGGCTTTACAAGTTATTACTAATTCTGAAGGCTGATCAACAAGGTGATCGCTCCTTTTTATATGTGGAAATATGTTTTAAATTAAGCTCCTTTGACTTGTACAGTTCTTTTCCCAGTGAACTTGGACTTACCTGCATGAATTGCATCCTGCTGGTGTAGATGGAGGTGAGAATGAATGTGAGAGTGCTGGTGGTGGTGTGGAGTCACATTCAGCATCTGAAGTCGTGCCAGTGGGTCATTTCCTAAAGCTGCCAATCTCTCTGCATGCTGCCTCTCTGCTGCAAGCCTGTCACTGTAGGACATATCCGGGCGAAGAACTGGTCCAGCGGCCAATGCAAGCCTCTCTCTTTCCAAAGGTGCTAGTCCTGGATGAAAGGCAGGGAAAGGATGAAGACCAGGGGCAGCCTGAAGAGCAAGCGTTCCATGACGGCCAAATGGATCAATGGCGTTTGCCACTGGGTGCAGTCCATCCAGCTCATTTGGCTTCACCTCAAAGCCTGGTTTCAGTCGTTCACGAAACTCCCTCTCCCTCAGCTCCCGCTCACGAGCCTCTCGCTCTCTTAGTTCACGCTCCCTAGCTGATGGGTCACTGCTGTAGATTGCTGGAACATTGTAAGCGAGTAGTGGATCTGCTGCACCCAGAGGTACATAGAATGGGTGGTTACGGTTGGTAGGCGACATGACATGGGGGCGGGCATATTCACTCAGTGTGCGTAATGCAGGTGTATCTGGGCCAAGGTAAGGAGGCACAGTTGCCACAGTGCTGCCTTGTGGCTCAAAAGTTGGACGATGAGAAACTGCAGTTATTGAAGGGTTCGAAACAGGTCGCACATCCTGAGATATTTTCTAAAACACAAAAAAGCATCAAAGAAGCACATTAATAATAAATGTACTAAAATGATAAAGGAAAACAGATTTTGACCAGCAGTAACATCTCACAACATTGAAAATCAGCAGGAGCATTCAAGGAGGATTAAAATAATTTACTTTTAGAAACATAATTCCTGAAACATACCAGAATACAAAGCTCCCCCCTAAGCAAACTGTTTACAGGAAACACTAGATTAAGGAAGGTGAATGTGCAGAATTAAATTACAATCACTTACCATAAAAAGCAGGCTGCCAAGAAAGAGTCCTGCAAAAATGAGCAATGAAAGAACCTGGGTCCCAGGAATTCACCCATTACTAAAAAAAAAGTTATGTGCTTACCATAACCCCAAATCCTTTCATTCTAGCTCATCCAATATGACAGAGACCTCAGGTCGCTTGGCATATTTGACAAAGCAAAAAGTACAGTTGTGTACATTTACCATAAATGTAGATGTTCGAGTGTATTCACTGTTGCAGTCATCACATTTGGGTTATCCCTGCCAGGGTAGCCCTCAGCCGGCCGAAATACTAGAGGCTTAGTATTTCTGTGTCGGCTGCTGTCGCTTCAGAACGGATATCAGGTCGCCAGTAGTATAAAGTAAGGCAGCAGACGCCATTACATCAGTTCTTCTTGCCCTGTCAGGAGCCCCCAAGTGGGAGCCAGGTTATGGTGGAAGAACCCCACCAGCATAAAGTAAAGAGCAAAATGTTCCTTGTAACGAGAGAGAGAGAAAAAGAGGGGGATGGAGGGAGGAAAACCAGGACTGCAAAAGTGAATACACTCGAACATCTACATTTATGGTAAGTGTACACAACTGTACTATGTTCTTCGTGTTTCACTGTTGCAGTCATTACATTTGGGTTGATTCCCAAAGCTAAGAAAAAGAGTGAAGGCAGTCAAGAAGACTAGAGCTTGCTAGGATGTCCTGCAAGACTGCAGTGGCAATGCCTGCCCTGGATTTGGAGAAGATAGGCAGGTGGTAATGCTTGGTGAAAGTGTGAACAGATGTCCAGGTGGCAGCCTCCAGGATGTCCCTGGTGGGGACTCCTCTGAGGAAAGCTGCAGAGGTGGAGGCTGCTCTGGTGGAGTGAGTTCTGACCAGCTTTGGGGGGGGGGGGGGTCCAAGTGTTGCTTATAAGAGAAATGGATGCAGTGTGCTATCCATTTGAAAATTGTTTGGAGATGGCTTTGCCCTCTGCCCCTGCAGCAAAGCTAACCAGTAAATGATCAGACTTTCTGAATGATTTAGTCCTGTCTAGACAGAATCTGAACTCTCTGTGCACATCCTTTCCCCCTCGTTTTGTGAGTTAGGGAAAAAGGTGGGAAAATGAATGGATTGGTTGAGAGCCACACTGGATACCACTTTGGGCATGAAGGATGGGTTAGTCCTGAGGGAAATTCTGTCAGCATGGAAGATGATGAAGGGCTCCACAGCTATGAGTGCTTGTAGCTCAGAGACTCTTCTGGTTGAAGTTATAACCAGAAGAAAATCCGTCTTCCAGGAGAGAAATTTTAACTCTGCTGAAGATGCTGGTTCAAATGGGGGCAGGGTGAGCTTTTCCAACACAATGTTAAGGTTCCAAGCTGGGGTAGGTGCTCTTCTGGGTGGCTTCAAGTTGCTAGCCCCTCTTAGGAACCGTTTGATCAGGGGGTGTGAGAAGAGGGGCTGCTCAGTGTGGAAATGAGAGAGAGGCATGAATTTTAACAGAGGAAAAAGAGAGACCACTGTGTAGCAGGTCAGCTAGGTAATCCAGGATGAGAAGTATAGAGGGCTGTGCCATATCGGCTCCCTTAGCCTGAATCCAGGTGCAGAACCTTTTCCATTTGTCAGCATAACACTTTCTAGTGCTAGGGTGTCTGGCCTCGCTTATAATAACTAGAACCTCTTTACTGAGGTTGGCAGATTGATCGGTGGTTAGGGAATAAGCCAAGCTGCCAAATTGAGGGTCTCCATTTGGGAATGCATGAATTCTCCTTCCCTCTGGGTCAGGAGGGTTGGGGTTTGAGTGAGATTCCATGGTGGCAGTGGGGACAAGCTGAGCAGCAGTGGGTACCACTGCTGGCGAGGCCAGTCTGGAGCAATAAGAACTGTCCTTGGTTTTTCCTCCCTTATTTTGAGCAGTACCCTGGTGATGAGAGGTAGTGGAGGAAATGTATAGACCGATAGACTGACCCAGGGGAAGGATAGGGCATCCACTTTTCAAGCAATGTAGTGATGCTCCCTGGTGCAGAACCTGCTGAGCTGATGGCTGGTGTGGCAGGCAAAGAGGTCGACCTTCGGGATGCCCCATTTCTGAGTTATTAGGGTGAAGGCTCTTTTGTCTAGCTGCCACTCGTGTGGGTCCATAGATTTCTGCTCAAGTGGTCTGCCAGAGAGTTTAGAGGACCTGGGAGGAATTGTGCTAACAGGAGGAGTTGCATGGCAGAGGCTGTGTGCCAAAGGGTCATGGCCAGCCTGCCTAGAGGGTAGAAGTGAGTCCATCCCTGCTTGTTGACATAGCACATCACAGTAGTGTTGGTCTGTTTTGATCAGGAGAGCCCCTGGGGAGAGAAGGAGCCTGAAGGCCGTCAATGCGTGTTGGACAGCTAACATCTCATTTTGGTTGATGTGCACAAGTATCTGATGTGGGCTCCATTGGCTCTGTATGCACCTGCTGCCCAGGTGTGCACCCCAGGCATAGTCTGATGTGTCTGTGGTGCACATGTGGGCTCCATTGGCTCTGTATGCACCTGCTGTCCAGGTGTGCACCCCAGGCATAGTCTGATGAGTCTGTGGTGAGGGTCTGGGAGGCAGGGGTGGTGAGAAAGGTAGTCCCTTGTTGTGGGAGCATGCTGCTTCCTACCAAAGAAAATCTTTCCTTAGACAAGGTATCACTGGTATAAGAGTTTCTAGGTCTTGACAGTGTTGACACCAAAGGCTTTTTAGGTACCACTGAAGTTTCCTCATATGCAGTCTGGCATATGGAATGAGTAGAATACAAGATACCATGAACCCCAGAGCTTGCAGGATTTTCCTTGCAGATAACTGGGGTCTGGCGGCTAGTTGAAAGAAGTAGGTTGTCAGGTAAGTTTGCTTTTCTGGAGTAAGGAATGCCATCTGGGATGTTGTGTCCAGGCTTGCTCCCAGGAATATAATCCTTTGGGTGGGTACTAGTTTGGATTTCTTTTCATTGATAGTGTACCCTAGGGAGATCAGAAGGGACTTTACAAAGGCCAGGTGCTTGAGCAATACCTGGCCTTTGTAAAGGCCAGGTGCTTGAGCAGCTTTTCCTGTCTGCCTGAATTAGGCATTCGTCTAAGTACGGGTAAATCTGAATATTCCTTTGTCTGCAAAAGGCAATGGTAGGAGCCAGACATTTTGTGAAAACTCTGGGAGCAGTAGATAAGCCAAAGGGAAGTGCAGAGAACTGAAAGTGCAGAGATCCTGCCCTGAAACAGACATTTCCTGCAAGATTCCCTGATAGGAATGTGGAGGTAGGCCTCTTTTAGGTCTAAGGTGGCTAGCCAAGCATCCTTGGAGAGCATCGGTAGCAGCTGCTGGAGGGTGAGCATTTTGAATTTTGGTATCGCCAGAAAGGTGTTCAGAATGGATAGATTGAGGATGGGGTGCCAGGTGCCCTTTTTCTGGGTATCAGAAAAAGTCTGGAGTAGAAACCTTGGCCTGTTGTGCAGGAACGTGCTCTACTGCTCTCATAGAGAGCAGGGAAAAGACTTGCTGTTTTGCCTCTGCCCACTGGTTTGGAGGTAGATCTGGGAACCGTTTTGAAAAGAGTGTGGAAAGAAAATTTGTATCCCTTATACTATGTTGAGGACTCAGCAGTCGTTGGCAATGGTGGCCCAAGTGCTTGCGTGAAAGGAGAGTTTTCCTCCTAGGGGTAAGTGCAGGTGGGCAGAGGGAGGGGGTGAGGGAGGAGAGACATTGTGAGTTCTTACCATGAGGGGGTGGCTTAGAACTTCCTGGTTTTGAAGTGGAGGAACTCCACTGCTTTGATCTCTGCATTCCCTGTGGCTGCTTGTCTGGGAGGGTCTGCTTCCCCAGGGTCTGGGCTGACCTGACCTGGTGGGAGCAGAAAAGGACCAGTGCTTGGAGGGGCAAAGCCTGGGTGGCTGGACCTGTAGGAAATCCTTAACTGTCTGCATAGATTTAGCTTTTTCCTTCCACCTTTTTTAAGACCTCCTCTGCCTTAGTGCCAAATAAGTTGTCTTTGTGCAAGGGTGCATCTAATAATTTAGATTTAACATGGTCTGGCAAGGGTTGTTCCTTAATCCATGCATGCTTTCCAAGGAGAGAACCGGTGACTGTTGCCCTGCAAGAAGCTTCTAGAAAGTACAACTGTGTACCTACCATAAATGTAGATGTTCGAGTGTATTCACTGTTGCAGTCATTACAATTGGGTTATCCTGCTGACAGGTTACCCGCAGTCACAGCCTGGATTCCAAAGTCTAGGTCTGGCGTCGGTTGCTGTCGCCTCTTCCCTGACGTCAGTGCGGCAGAGGTATAAAAGATGCAGCAGATGCCATTTTCTTCAGTTTTTCTTGCCCCACATGTCAGGTGCCCCCAAAGGGTAGGCTAACAATATGTCTATAAAGCATGCATATGGCAAGTAACAAGTTTCCTTCATCTACAAGCAAATACACCACATAGGTTGTATAAAATAGAGAAGTACAGGTAAGGTCCAGCAAAGATAAGGGGGATGGTGGGTGGGTAACCTGGACTGCAACAGTGAATACACTCTAACATCTACATTTATGGTAGGTACACAACTGTACTATGCTCATCATGTTTCACTGTTGCAGTCATTACAATTGGGTTGAATCTCAAAGCTAAGGTTGGGAGGCTGGAACTAAATAGAATTAGGAGCGGCTATGAGGCCCTGCAGGACTGCAGTGGCAAAGCCTGCCCTGGATTTAGAGTATAGTGGTAAGTGGTACTGCTTTGTAAAAGTGTGCACTGAGCTCCAGGTTGCAGCCTCTAAAATGTCTTTGGTTGGAACTCCCCTGAGGAAGGCTGCTGAAGTGGCTGCTGCTCTGGTTGAATGTGGCCTAATGCCCTTAGGCACTGACTTGCCATGTTGAGAATGGCATAAACGAATGCAGTGATCTATCCACTTTGAAATAGTCTGCTTTGAGATAGCCTTTCCTTGTGATCCTGCAGCATATGCTACCAGTAATTGCTCAGTCTTTCTGAACGCTTTGGTTCTGTCCAAGTAGAAGCGCAGTTGTCTGTGTATGTCCAAAGAATGCAGAAGTTTTTCACCCTTATTTTGTGGGTTTGGATAAAAGGTAGGCAAATGAATAGTTTAGATGAGGGCCACACTGGACACTACACCTTAGGCATAAATGTGGGGTTTGTCCTTAGAAACCCTGTCTGGATGGAAAATGATAAAAGGTTCCACAGCCATGAGTGCCTGCAGCTCTGAGACTCGTCTTGCAGAGGTTATTGCTAGGAGCAGAGCTGTTTTCCATGATAAAAATTTTATATCGGCTGAAGCGGCTGGTTCAAAAGGAGGCAGAGTGAGTTTTTCCAAGACATAATTGAGGTCCCAAGCAGGTATTGGTGATCTCCTTGGAGGCCGTAAGTTTTTGGCTCCTCTGAGGTACTGCCTTAATAAAGGATGAGAAAAAATAGGGGGCTCTGTATTGTAATGAACTGAAATGGCAGAGGCATGAATCTTAATTGATGAAAAGGATAGTCTTTTGTCCAGCATCTCAGTTAAGTATTGCAAAATCTGAGGGATATTTGGAACAATCATGTCAATTCCATTTTTCTGCATAAGATTTTCTGGTACTGGGCCTCCTGGCCTCTAAGATAACATCCATCACCGCTCTAGAGAGAGCGGTGTTTTGAAAAACTGCATTATCCGCCATGCTGCCAGATTTAGGGTCCTGAGTTGGCTGTGCAGGATCTGATTGTTTTGTTGGGTCAGTAAGTGAGGAATCTGAGGTAATGTCCATGCTGGGCATTGAGTCAAGTTCCTTAGGATTGGGTACCAGTGCTGGCGGGGCCAGTCTGGGGCAATCAGTATAATTTTTGGCTTCTCTTGTCTGACCTTTAGGAGTACCTTGGGGAGGAGAGGCAGTGAGGGAAAGGCATATACTGCTAAGTTTTTCCAGCTGAAAGATAGAGCATCCACTTTCCATGCTTGCTTGTGATAAGTCCTTGTGCAGAATCTCTGTAGTTGGCAGTTGTGAGGGGAGGCAAATAGATCTATGTCTGGGCATCCCCAATTCCTTATCATGTTGAAGACTTGTGGATCCAATTTCCACTCATGGGGATCCATGAGGTTTCTGCTTAGTTCGTCTGCCAGAGTATTCATCTTTCCTGGCAGGAATTGTGCTTGCAGATGTACTTGGTAAGTCAATGCTGTGTCCCACAAAGTCATGGCTAGTCTGCAAAGGGGGTAGGAATGTGTGCCTCCCTGCTTGTTTATGTACCACGGGTCTGTAGTTGCCTCCCTGCTTGTTTATGTACCACAGGACTGTAGTATTGTCCGTCTTTATCAGTAGTTGTCCTGGATGAAGTAGGTCCTTGAAGGCTGTCAGGGCATTTTGAACAGCTAGCATCTCTTTCTGATTGATATGCAGATGCTTTTGAATTGCAGACCACAAGCCCTGAATACATCTTCCTGCCATGTGGGCCCCCCCAGGCATAATCCGATGCGTCTGTTGTCAATGTCTGCCTGGCTGGGGGTATGGTGAATGGCTGCCCCTTTTTGTGGTGACAGGCCTTTGCCCACCATCAAAACTCCTGCTGCAGGCAGGGAATGAGTGTAATTATTGTTTCCAGGCTGTGGCAATGTTGAGTCCAAACACTTTTTAGATACCATTGTAGTTTCCTCATATGCAGTCTTGCATATGGAATTAGCAGAATGCAGGATGTCATGAAGCCCAAAGCCTGCAGAAATTTTCTTGCAGTTAACTGGGTGTTTGTTGCCAACTTTTTGAAATAAGTAGTCAGTTGCCTTTGTTTGTCTGCCGTGAGATAAGCCATCTGGGCAGTTGTATTTAAGCTTGCACCCAGGAATATTATCTCTTGAGAGAGTATAAGTTTTGATTTCTTTTCGTTTACTGTGTACCCTAGCCATGTTAATCTTTTTACAAATGCCAGATGCTGTAGTAATATGTCCTTGTTCTCTGCTTGAATAAGGCAGTCGTCCAAGTAAGGATATATTTGTATTCCTCTTTGTCTGCACAATGCAATTACTGGTGCCAGACATTTTGTGAAGACCTTGGGCGCAGTAGATAAGCCAAAGGGCAGTGCAGAGAATTGGTAGTGCATTGAGCCAGCTATGAATCTGAGGTATCTTCTGCATGACTGTCTGACTGGGACATGCAGGTATGCCTCTTTTAGGTACAAGCCAAGCCTTCTTGCCCAGCATGGGCAGAACCTGCTGCAGAGTCAACATTTTGAATTTTGGAATATCCAGGTATGTGTTTAGAACTGATAGGTCCAGTATTGGCCTCCAGGCTTTGTCCTTTCTGGGCACCAAGAAAAGTCTTGAATAAAATCCTTGTCCCTGCTCTTGCTGTGGTACTTGCTGAATGGCCCTCATGTCCATGAGGGATGAAACTTGTTTTTGTGCCTCTGCCCATTGATTTTTTTGGCAGATCTGGCATACCGTTTTCCCTTTGCAGGGTGAGAAAGTGGAACCTGTAACCTTGTGACACTATGTTCAAGACCCATTTGTCCTGGGTGATTAGGTGCCAGTTTTGAGAAAAAAGTACTAGTTTTCCCCCTAAAGGAGCTGCCAGACGATAAGGCCTTGGCACTGGCAGGGGGAAGTCATTGCGACTGCTTCCTGTATGGCTGTGATCTATCTTCTCCGCTTTTGGAGGTAGAAGCATCCCATTGTTTAGACCTGTATGAGCCTTGGGGCTGGGATCTGCCTCTAGGGCGTCTGTATGTGGCTCTTTGTGGCCTGTCTGATACTGGAAAGGACCAATTCTTTGTAGGCCAGTGTCTGCTAAATCTTGGAGGCTGTACATGTAAGAAATCCTTGACCATCTGCATAGATTTAGCTTTGTCCTCCATTTTCTTTAACACTTCTTCTGCTTTAACACCAAACAAAGTATCATGCTGTAATGGAGCATCTAATCATTTTGCTTTAACATGATGAGGCAGATTCTGTTCCTTTAACCAAGCATGCCTCCTAATGACAGAACCCGTAACAGCGGCTCTGCAGGAGGCCTCCAAAGAATCAAAGCCGCACTGTAAAGTATGCTTTCCAACTTGTTCAGCTGCATGCAATAAATCCTGCATTTCTTTATTTTCTGCACATTCAGAATTTGTCAACATTTTCTGTTTAAGCACTGACATAATGTAGTGCTGATATTTAAGCATATGAAACTGACAACAATTTAAAGCCCTTATAGCCAGGGTAGCAGAAGTGTAAATCTTTATTCCCCATCTATCCACTGCCCTGGAATCTGTCAGAGGGGGTATGGTTTTTCACAGTGGAAGCCTTGTCCCCCTTAGGACCCTGAGAGATAGTTTCTGGGTCAGCAGCAGGGTTTTTAAAAATAAATTTGTGGGAATCTGGAACCCTGTAGTATCTGTCTGGCTTAACAGGGGCTGGAGGTAAGGAGTCAGGAGTCAGACTGGACTCTGAAAATATGTCATCTACAATGTCTAGCACAGGTGGAATAGCCAGGGGCCTGTGCTGAGGCAGTAAAAAAGTCTCTCAGCCTTTTCTTAGATTCTGAATAATCCTGGCTTTCCCCGTGGAAATGCTCCCTCACGGCATGCAGTGTTTCCCCAAAAGAATAATCCTCAGGAGGAGAAGCTGAGGGGATAGATTCTTCAGCATCAGAATCCTCATAAGGAGGAAGAGTGTATTCCTGATCAGAAGAGGAATCAGAAGAAATGGAAACCTGATCTGAAGATTCATATTCTACCTCTTGCCTAGGCCTCTTGTCAGGAGAGGGATGAGAACCCCTGATCAAAGTAATCAGGTCTTCGGCCATTTTGAGCAGCTGTTTTTTAGGCGTGGAGGCCTGTCCATGGGCTGTTGTACTTGTTTCTTTGTCTTTAAAGCTGCTTTAGTCTTTGAAGCTGAAGTACTTTTAACATATAATTGTTTAGGCCTGAGAATGCCCTCAGAAGCCGGTGCCTGCTCAGCGGCTCCAGACCCATCTGAGGGAAAGGTTTCTGAAGGTCCAATACCTTGAGTCTCTGTAGGCCTGGCTGACTCCACGTGGGAGTGTGTATCGGCCTGTGGCTCTAAAGTAGCAGTCGTCAGGGGCTGCGAAAACGCCTCACTGAGAACCGGCGACTGGCCTAGAAGAAGCCTCATCGGTTTTGGACCTCGGATGCCTGTCCTCCTCTTTTTCCTTACGTTTTTTGTAAACTCCGGTAGTCGGCTGTTCCGACGGCATTATATAATTAAATCTTCTGCCAAAGTAATGAAATTCAAAATCGTACCGACGCTTAATAGTGCGTTGGTTAAATCTAGCACAAAACCGACAACTAGCAACGTCGTGGTCAGGGCCTAGGCAAGGAATGCAGTAAGAATGAAAATCCTTATGAGGTATTTGCTTCCCACAAGAAATACAATTAACTTTTTCTGACATCGGTCTGGAGCAAGAAAAAAAGTTTCTCCAACAGGGTACTTAGCTTTAAATGAAGACTTTGGATCTGAAATTTGAACCTGAAAATCTCAGGAGTCTCCCAACCGGCACTTGTGAACTGCTTTTGCTTCGGGCACCGTGTGGCAAGAAAGACTGAAGAAAATGGCGCCAGCTGCATCTTTTATACCCCTGCCGTACTGACGTCAGGGAAGAGGCAACAGCAACCGACGCCGGACCTAGACTTTGGAATTCAGGCCGACTGCGGGTAGCCTGCCAGCAGGATAACCCAATTGTAATGACTGCAACAGTGAAACACTATGAACATCGTCAAAACCACAGTGCAAGGTGTGCTTAGTCACTTGACTTGCAGAATGCATTAACTTTTCAACTCTCTAAATTCTGCACAAGCAGGAAAGGAAGACACTTTTTGTTTGAGGAGTTCCATGGTACGTTGCTGAAATTTTAGCATATGGAACTGGCAATTTAGTGCTCTGACAGCGTATACATTTTTAACCCATCTGTCTAGTGCTCGGGAATCCCTATCTGAGGGGGTGGGATTCTTAGCAGAGGTTGCTTTAATTCCTTTAGGCTTGCCCGGCAAACGGGTCCACACTGGATGAGTATCGGGTCCGTGGTGTGAACGGCACCGACGATTCCAATTTTGCAACAGGTAACGGTATGGTTGGAGACGTGAATGGGCTAAGAGCCGAAGTCCCTATAGGGGTGGATGACAGGAACGGTTCCGAGGTAGTTGTCAGAACAGATACTGGAGCCAAAATGGGTGATGGTGCCGAGAGAGAAACCGATATGCTGGTCGGTACAGAGGCCACAGACGGTGCAGTAATTGTCAATGTTGGGGTAGGCGCCGACGAGGCGACCTCTGTAAACTTCGTTGGAGCCGAGCTCGGAACCAATGTAGTAGCTGGCACTGAGAAGGCAGAACAGTGATCGGATGAGAACTTATGGGCCTTGTGCTCGTGACTTTTACCTCTGTCACCGGCCGGTGAATAGGGGTCCAATCGAGGACGTTTCTTGTCAGAAGGAGGGGTGAGACCTCAGTCGCAGAAACAGCGTCCGAAAAAGGTGAAGCAAGCAGTCCCTTTAAAATAAGTTTGTTACGACATTCATTCAGCGTCCGCTGACTGAAACTAGCACAAATATCACACGGGGGTTTCGCCGACAAATGCCGGACCCCCAAACAGTACACACATTCTTCATGGAGGTCACTATTCGGTAGTTTACCACTGCAAGAAGTGCAGTGTTTAAACCCCGTAGTTCCCTTCTTTTCAGACATCCCAACACACGCACTCGCACAAAAGGGAAAGAGTAAGGAAAGAGGAAATGAATGAGAGAGAAAGGAAATACCAACAATGGTAACAAGATACCGCAAAGGTAGAAAGTTAGGAATACCAAGAAATTACTAACAACGGGAAGAGAGAAATACCTGTGGGTAGAGCTGAAGCAATATAGAAAACAAGAACAGATTATAAAAGGAGACAAACTTTTTCAAAACTAGTAAATCTATCTGAAAAAAAAAAACACTTAGCTGGAGAGCTCGGTCAAATGCTGCTATATGGCTGCGCGGCAAACGAGATATGAGGTAACTGAGCAAAGGGCATCGTGGGCAGCAGCTTAACTCGAGAGTTTTTGGTGCAAGCAAGCTTGGGATAAGGCCGACTCTGTTCCGAGGGCTCGGAACCGAACCCATCAGTGATGAATAGGAAGAAGATTAACAACTTCAGATGACTACCTGAGATTAAATTTGCCAGTTACCGGCAGAAATAACAGAGAATGGAAATAACACTCAGGTCTTACAAGGTGACAGTTTGGAAGGGGGACAGGGGAAGGCTGTGGTACCAGACAAGAATGAGAGGACCCAGCAATTTGTTAACTACAAATCTACTGTATTATATTAATTCCGTCTGTCCAGTCTGACAATTTGGTCAGAATAACAAGCTACTGCTAGTGGCATCATAAACATGAGGTCTGATAAGAGGAAGCCAGATCTGCCTGATCAAAAGGGTGCAATGAGGATTAAGGATGCTTTGTACCCACATTTGCTTTCTGTTAAGTACCTGAGAATAAGAGGTAGGAGGGGAAAGCTTACATCTGACTGGGAAGAGCACAGCACTTCTCGAGGACTGTCCCAAGATCTTTTGAGCTACTGCTGGCCTGAGGGACCACTCATGAGGCATTAATAAGTGACCTGCTTAGCCTGTCTGCAAGGTAAAGGATGACAGAGGTATGTTCTTTGCAACTAGAATGAGATGCAAATCTATTACCCACTGTCACATCCTCATTGCTTCCCAGCATATGGGAAAATGACATGGTTTCCCCTTACTTATTGATATGCCAAGCTACTGTCATAATATCTGACTGAATATAAATCACTTCCAAAGGAAGCCAAGTCCTGCAGTTCCTGCAAACCAAGGAGGAATGATGGCATTCTCTAGGACACTGATGTGAAACGTGGCCTCCACTTGACTCCATAATCCCTGGACCAGCCTCCCTTTGTAATACCTCTCAGCTCAAGGAAGTCTCACCCATAGTGATCACTGCTGTTGGCCATTATGAAACAAACCTGGACTGTACGCAGATGGAATCAGCCAACATGGTAACTGCTGCTTGCAAAGACTAGCTATGAAGATCAGTAAGAACTCGGAATGGTACAGCTGGGACCACATAAGCTTTGAGTCACTATACAATTCTCAGATGTAACACAGCACACTGTACACATAAGAGAGGAGGCAATTAATCCCAAAACCTTGAGGTCCAGAGTGGCTGTGGGAGAGGTGGAAAGAAGAGGGGTTTGGACAGCTTTTGTCAAAACTTGTCTTCTAACCAAAGGCAGAGACACTATTAAAGTAGTGGTGCCTAGAAGACATCGGATAAACATAATTATATGAGTGGGTTGAAGAACAGATTTCTGGTGGTTTAAGCAAAAACCGAAAGACAGAGCTGAAGCAATTAGTCCCTGGATTTGACTACAGTACCCATCTTTGAAGCCGCAAGGAGCCAGCCATCTACACAGGGAATCACACTGACTCTCAAAAGCCAAAGAAGAGCCACTACGATAGTCATGCACTTGGTAAACACCAGGTGGGCTGTGGACAGATCAAAGGGCAAAGCTTGGAACTGAAAGTGACTGCCTCCTAACTGGAAGTGCAGAAATCTCAGAGATGCTTTAGCTATACTGATGTGAATGTAGGCATCTTAGAGACACAGTACATCCAGTCATATGCTTGAGGGTAAGGTAGAAGCCATAATTACAACAAAGAACAAGTCCACCAAAACATAAAACAGGGACCAGCACTTGACTCCGTGGAACACAACCAGCCACAAACGAATTTACCTAGGTTTCGTCTTTAATCAGACTTCTTCAGAATACAAATGACTAAAAAACCAAGTACAACCTTACACACTTAAATAGAAACAGGACATAACATCATTAATTGATTGATAAATTGATAAACATCTCATTAACTTAAAGTGAACTAAACACACTAATACAATAAAAAAGTACTGTATAGTGAATCATGTGCAGTACAAAATTTAAAATCAAAAACATATAACATACATTTAATAAATGCATCAGTTAAAAAGCCTTTTATCCAAGAATGTGCTTTAGTTTTAAAATAGGGGCAATGGTGATGTAATCATTAATGCCAGGAAATACCATGGCATTCAGTTTCAATTGCCGCCTCATTTCACTGATGTCAAGGTGAAGATCAAGGCCCTTCCCCTGTACATCCATAACCACCTGTTGAATGACACAACATTTAACTGTATGCCCACTGTTTGATTCAATATGCCTATACAATGCATTAGTTTTTTTCTTTAATCTTATATCTGACTGATGCTCCATTATACGATCTCTAAGGGCTCTACTAGTTTTACCAATATAGTATGCTGGACATTGTCCACATAGTGCTACATACACCACATTCTTGGTGTAACAGTCGAAATGTCCACTGAGCCTAATGGAAACACCAGCTACACTAAACTTAGAATCTGTAGGACATATCAAGGAACACACACTACATCTACCACATTTAAAATTACCTATGTTCTTCGCAGTGGATGTACTAGCGTTCGCTCCCTTCTCTAACAATTGCTTGAATGATTGTGCCTTTCTAAATACACATTTAGGGGGACCACCTAACTTTTCACATACTAACCTGTCAAGTCCAAGTAATTTCCAATTAGTAAGCACTATGTCCCTAATATAAGGTGCATCAAATGAATAAGTGGTAATGAAGTAAATACCACATTCCTGCCTCACCCTATCCATACTGTCCACAGCTGCTTCACATTCCTGCCTCACCCTATCCATACTGTCCACAGCTGCTTCACTAATTGCAAGTTCGTTGATGTCCATAAGGACGGTGTCATCCGTACCTATTGTTGGGGTCTCATTGTTGAATCTCCCCTTTAATAAAGCCCAGTACATACCATTTGCTCTCTTTCGCTTAACTTCATCAGCTATAACCTTACACATCATCTCAGGGTATCCTCTCCTTATAAACATGCCCATAATGAATTCAACCTCCCTCAAAAAATCCAACTCGCCACTAGTCATTCTGGCAGCCCTGACAATCTGACCTTTCACAATAGCTTTTTTCTGATGGTCAGGGTGCCAACTAGAATAACTAAGATACGAGTTTGAAAAGGTAGCTTTTCTATGAATAGCAGAGATAAAGGTATGCTCAATAGGATCAATTTTTAAATTGACATCTAGGTATATAATTTCCTCTTTACTAAAGGCATGGGTGAACTTTAAAAAATATACTGTATTGTTGATGTACTCCATAAAGCAATTAACTTCTTCAACATTACCATCCCACACTATAAACAAATCATCCAAAAAACGAGTATGCCGGATTTTAGACTTAAACCTGCTTGCAAAAACATATTCCTGGTCCCAAAATGACATGATGCAGTTGGAATAAATGGGGGCACAAGCCGCCCCCATAGCCACACCTGTGACTTGCTTGAAATATAAACCTTCAAAGAAAATGAAGTTATTATTTAATACTGTCTCCATTAATGTTATGAGTAAATTAATACGATCCTGATCATATAAGCCAGTTTTGAAAAGCTGCCGCTCCAACCATTCTAAACCAATGCCATTGGGTATAACAGAAAAAAAGATTAACATCGATAGTAACCAAAATCGTATTATCACCAACTTCTACAGTCCTTAGCTTTTCCAAAAACTGCCAAGAATCCTTGGTGATGTAATCAAATAACTTAATCCCTTTTTGTAGCTGATAATCCAGAAATATACTTATGAAACAGGTCTTACTGCGTTTCCCATCAACTATGGGTCTACACTTAAGGTTATCCAACCCTTTATGTATCTTAGGGATTCCAAAGATGCTACTCACCACAGGATATTCATTGTTGATATAAGAATACTCCAACTCATCAATTTGCCCTTGCATTAGCAAGTCTTCCACTAGCAAATTCACTTTAGCATAAGCAATATTAACTTGATTTACACTACTTTCCTCATACGTGTCACTATTTAACATAATCAACATGTGATTGATGTAATCATTCCTATCCATAATCACTAAACCACTACCCTTGTCTGGCTTCATGAACCTAATAGGCTGATCTTTAACCAGTTCATTTAATAGCACATGTTCTTCCCTAGTTAAATTATTTGCCTTACTAAATGCCTCTAATCCACTTCCTGACTTCCTCCTATTAATGTATTCTCTTATATCAAGTTCACAAACTTTTTCAAACAAGTCCACAGTATTGTTAGAAGGAGGCATGAATTTACTAGGCTTTCTTAAAACAGCCGTTTGCCCGCCAGGAGTGTCATGAAACATCAATTTCAAATAAATTTTTCTTGTTAACTTCAAATCAATCAAAATATCACTTAAGTTACCTCTCACTAGTGGAACAAAGGTAGATCCCTTTGAAAGTAAGGTAGAAGCGACTGCAATGTGACCATCCTGACTGGAATCAATTAGTGGACTCCTGGCCCAATGCTGTCTGTTCTTAGGGAGCCTGATAATTCTGAATGGCTTCCAATGGGCCAATTCACAAGTGCTGAGCTCCTGCCATGATCTAACTGCTACATACATTCGCTTGTCTGCCAAAGGGATCATCCAAGAATTATAAGGCAAACCACAGGCCTCAAACAATGTTTTCATCCTGAGAAGGGGAGACCACTGACCAGGACCCCCCTCTGTCAAATAAGTAAGAATTCTGCCAAAAGTGGCACCTTCTGGAGGAGACTGGGGATTGTTTGATCCTCAGTGTAGGTATCAGAAGCGACATACTCTAACAGGGAGTTGATGTACTTCCTTTTACATGTCCTCTTTCTTGGAACATTGGGGGGGGGGTGACCAAACCTCTCAAAGGACTCATCCTGCAGTGAAGCAGTAGCTTCGAGGCCTGACTGTCCACTCTAACCAATGGGATATGTGCTGGGTCCGAAACGCAAAGAAGTAGAAGTCACAGGACAGAAATTACACCAAAGAATCCTGTGTCAACTCTCGGGGGAAGTAAAAAAAAATCCTCCCCATAACCTGAAATGCCATTCCACCCGTTGCCAGATCAGAATACATGGACTCCATAACTGGGCAAGTCCCTCCCATAGAAAAAACAGGAGGTGACAGACAAGAGCCCCAAAATGAGGAGGGTGGATGGTTTCAAGGATCAGTGCCAAACACTAAGGCCGAAGTCTCTGACACAATGTGTCATGTCAGACAACTCAAGTGAAGGTGCCGAAGATACACTGTTGAACTGTCAGTTCAGAAACAGTCCTGGCTCTGAAGCCATTAGGGTTGAATGTGCTGGATTGGAACCCTTGAATGCCAAACCTAGTACCATGGCTGGCACCAAAGGAGTAGGCCTCAGGTCCAGAATGGGCTATCAAACCACCAGCACTGGGACAAGAGTTAGTAAGGGGGATAGCAGGCCAGCCCTACCTACCTTTGGAACTAAAGGAGATGGGAGGGCTCCCATGTCAATCTAAGTCTTCAGAAAGGACCTCATCAAGCAATCCATACCTGCTTTGGACATGCTTTTGTAAGAGCTGAAAGACTTAAGAAACAGAGGAGGGGACAAGATGGAATCCTGGACAACTCATTTTCTGAGGAGGTTCTGCTTAATAGCCTTTTAGGTGATTTATTCACTTTAAGTATCAGCTCTGAGAGCTGAGGTGCCGATGGAAGAGAATGTGCTGGTGAATGCCAAAGCCAATTTTACTCTGGAGATCTTCGGAGCTGAAGATGGCTCCAACTCTTCAGGTCATCTTTTCCTTAACCCAGAGTACTTGGACAACGCAAATGTTTGTTGGAGGGGATTTAAGACCTCCCTGTCTGAAGCAGTAAACCCTTTATCAGCTTATCTTTACAGTTTGCGAGGGGCTCTGGGCTCAAGACCCTGTACATATGTGCAGTCCTCAGTGAAATACTCTACTCCCCAAGTGCAATAAACACCTAATGTGATCGCCTTTGGGAAGGATTTTGTGACCACATTTCTAACATTTTTTAAACAATGTTTTTTTCCCTTATCTAAGACTGAAGGTAGAACAATACTGCAATAACAGAGCAACAACACTACCAGAGCTAGACAAAAGTCAGCACCAATTAGTCTAGGAAGAAGAAAAAAAATCTAGAGCAATAAGAGTTTGTTAATACAAACTTTAAGTAACAGTGATGGAGGCAGGCATTAAGGAGGGAAGAGTAAATGGGGAATTGAGGATTTTATAAGAAATAATTAAAAGCAATATAAGGAATTAGATTACAAGAAAAATTAGCAATATCAAATAGAATTTTTTTAATCTACTGGAATTTTTGAGGAGAAGCACTTGGCTGTAGTCTAGGCAAAATCCATGTTCGTTTGCAATGGTGGCAAATAAGATCGAAGGTAACCTAGCACACTGGAGAATGGTGGGAAAACAATTCTTAAAGGGTCTTGAAGTGGGAACTCTAGCTTTGTTGGATTGGATCTGACAAGAGGCTTGAGAACCCAAACATTGTATCGGACAGAGAGAATGAAAAGGATACATGTACTTGTATTACCCTCTGTCTGCCAGCCAATCCCAGAGTCACACGCTTAAAAGTTACAAAAAAGGGCGGGACTCCACCAAATCTCTTTTACTGAAAAACTACAGAAGGCAAACAAAGTCCACAAAGATCTGACGAAGAAAAAAAAAGATGACAAAAGCATGTCAGTTGCAATAACTAATTTTCTAAAATATATTTTACTACTGCAGTTCACTGATCAAATTCCAAGATGGGGAGATGCTTTTAGTAAATGAAACCTGCATGTGCCAGTGCTGATTTTTGACCAGCACTGCTGAAACTATGCCCTACGATTACAGGACAGAGACATCAGACAATGTGGAGATGCAGCACTGCACAACACCTCAGACATTGTAGCAACAGGACCAGCACTGCTGAAACAGTGCCCTACAATGACAGGACAGAGACAACAGAAGTCTGAGGCATCAGACAATGTGGAGATGCAGCACTGCACAATACCTCCGACATTGTAGCAACAGCTCTGAAGCACCACAGACTTCTGCTGTGTGAAAAAGCATACATTTACACAAATCTTAAATAAACTGTAGTACTGTATGCAGTACTTATGTTTGTGAAGACGTCTCATGCATCAATTTTACAAATATGGAATGTTTTCATGTATATACTCTGTACTGCTGCTAGAATATCTTTGATTTGAAAATGATTACACATGTATTGTTTTTTCCACCAATTGTATAAGCTACCAATAATATGTACTAAAATATCTTTACTAATGTAAATTCTGTATGGTATGTGAAATGTCTTATATGTGGAGTTTTTCTCCCAGGGACTCCACTGAAAATGGGCACTTCTGGCCTAGCTGGACCATCCCAGTAAACAAATGCAAATAAATAAATAAATATATCACAAACACAGCAATTTGATATATCTACCATATCATTAACTGTAATCCCATCCCGATAAACAAATGCAAATAAATAAATAAATTTATTACCAACATAATTTGATATATCTACCATATCATTACTGTAATCCCATCCCTGTAAACAAATGCACATAAATAAATATATTTATCACCAACACAACAATCTGATATATCTACCATAGCATTACTATAATCCCATCCTGGTAAACAAATGCAAATAAATAAATAAATTGATCACAAACACAGCAATTTGATATATCTACCATATCATTACTGTAATCTCATCCCAGTAAACAAATGCAAATAAATAAATTGATCACAAACAACAATTTGATATATCTACCATATCAATACTGTAATCCCATGCTCATTAACAAATGCAAATAAATAAATACATTTATCACCAACACAACAATTTGATATATCTACCATATCATTACTGTAATCCCATCCCGGTAAACAAATGCAAATAAATAAATTTATTACCAGCATAATATTTGATATATCTACCATATCATTACTGTAATCCTATCCAGGTAAACAAATGCAAATAAATAAATTTAATCGCAAACACAACGATTTGATACATCTACCATATCATTACTGTAATCACATCATTTTCTTCCACCAAACCAAGCATTTTACTTCCAAGCATCTAAACATGCTCTCCGACAGACACGCTCCACCGTAAACTCTCAATCTACAATGTGTACATTAGGGATCACATGTACAAATGCTGAGCTACACCAAAAGTTTCAAAGAGATGCAGGAGAGGGTCTACATGAAAGGCTTAAAGTACATAGCGTCTTAAATTTAGAAAATTCAAACAGCATCACCATCAATCAATTCAATCCCCTTCTTCACATTTTCTATATGGGGTTTGGGTGTCGCATGTCAATTGCCTCCATCTCTCTCTATTTAATGCCACTCCCCTGTTTTCTTCGTCACTCATGTCTGTTACAGGTCTCCTCCTGCCACACACCACCCCGACACTCTACTGTTACACCCTGACCCCTGCACTCCTTGTATGTGGCATTCTTCTGTCACACACTAATCCTGACACTCCTTGTATGTGACATTCTTCTGTCACACACTAACCCTGACACCCTTTGTATGTGGTCGCATACGAACCCTGACACCCTTTGTATGTGGCATTCTTCTGTCGCACACTAACCCTGACACCCTTTGTATGTGGCATTCTTCTGTCGCATACGAACCCTGACACTCCTTGTATGTGACATTCTGTCACACACTAACCCTGACACACTGTGCCAGCTGGCTTGCAGCCCTCTGATTCTAGCTTTGACCTCCTCATTCAGACTTCCCTTCTCCTCAACCACGCCTCCCTGACATTTCTAGCTGTTAACCTGTTTCAGTATTTTCCCTTCTCATTTCATACTTTCTTCTGATTTTCCCCATTTGCTGCCATTACTTATCTGTATTACTTTTCATCCCATGTGCCTTCAACTTTTGCATTCCATTCCCCTATCCTTTGTTGAAGTTCTTGCATGACAAATAAAAACAGGGATGTAACTCATCAACAAGTACATATGAATTTTTTTTATCATAAATTGAATTATATATAGATATATATATATATACACACACACACACATTATATATATATATACTTTTTTTTGAAAAATCACTGTACACACATCTTTAACCGGCTTGCTGTCTACACCAAGTAACCTTAAACATTTGGTAACTAGGTAAGTGGACTGATCCTGTAAATTATACTATCATGACCAAAGCAACATGAGCAAGAGCAAATGCTATAATATATACAGACATCCAAGACCAGTTAATCTAATTTTCAGTCTTCTGGGATGGGGAAGGAAGTCACAGCATTCACAACAAACCCACAAAGATACAAAGATGACATAATCAGACAGATTAATTGTGTGAAGGGCAGGACAAACCCTGCTGTATGACAACACATAAGTGACATGCAATGAACATGGATAAGGCAGATGGGGTGATGTTCCTTAAATAAGCAAGGTAGATTAATTCTAAAAGTAGGGAAAGGGTGACAACACAAGGCACTGACCATGAATTCAGGAGGCGAGGGGAAGTGGCTGTGGGCAACAAGCACTGAACATGAATTTATGTGGTGGGGATGCCCTTGGCAAAAAGTAATGAATATGACACAGTGACTGTTGTCAAACAGTAAACACAAACTTGGGAGTTGAGAGAGAAAGGGAAACCTCTTGCTACAATCACTGACAATAAATTTAAGATACTGAGGGGTGGAGTAATGAACATGAATTTATGAGGTGGGGGGCAGTGGCTGTAGACAAGAACTGAGCATGAAGTGAGGTGGGATGGGGAGGGCTGAGCCTGGACAAGTACTAAACATCAATTCAAGAGTGTTAAGAGGTCCGCATAGTAAACAATCAGTGAACAGGATAGGGGTGAACTGCTGTGGATGAAGGATTTTTTTCTTCTTTTTTTACATTTGATAAATAACTGCAGTTTGGATGACTTATGTACTACAGGACATTTTAAGTATGTGGTATGGGTACGCCTTGTGTACTACAGGACATTTTGAGTATGTGGTATGGGTATGCCTTGTGTACTACAGGACATTTAGAGTATGTGCTATGGGTATGCACTGTGTACTACATTTTGAGGATGTGGTATGGGTACTCCTGTACTACAGGACATGTGGTACGGGAACACCTTGTGCACTACAATCTGTGTATGTGGTATGGGTACACCTTGTGTACTACATTTTGAGTATGTGGTATGGGTATGCGTTGTGTACTACAGGACACTCAGTATGTGGTATGGGTATGCGTTGTGTACTACAGGACATTCTCAGTACGTGGTATGGGTATGCGTTGTGTACTACAGGACACTCAGTATGTGGTATGGGTATGCGTTGTGTACTACAGGACATTCTCAGTACGTGGTATGGGTATGCGTTGTGTACTACAGGACATTCTCAGTACGTGGTATGGGTACGGCATTGTGTACTACATTTTGAATATGTGGTATGGGTATGCCTTGTGTACTACAGGATATTTTGAGTATGTGGTACAGGTACTCGTGTACTACAGGACATTCTGAGCATGTGGCATGAGTACACCTCGTGTACTACCGGACATTTCGAGTATGTGGTATGGGTACGCATTGTGTACTACATTCTGAGTATGTGGTATAGGTACGCCTTGTATACTACAGGACAATCTGAGTATGTCATATGGGTATGCCTTGTGTACTACTGGAGACTGATTATGTGGTATGGGTACGCCTTGTGTACTACAGGAGATTCCGAGTATGTGTTATGGATACACCTTGTGTACTACAGGACATTCCGAGTATGTGGTATGGGTATGCCTTGTGTACTACAGGACATTCTGAGTATGCGATATGGGCACTCATTGTGTACTATAGGACATTTTGAGTATGTGGTATGGGTATGCCTAGTGTGCTACAGGACATTCTGAGTATGTGGTATGGGTACGCTTTGTGTACTACAGGAGATTCGGAGATTGTGGAATGGGTACACGTGTACTACAAGACATTCTGAGTATATGGTATGGGTACGTGCTGTGTACTACAGGATATTCTGAGTATGTGGTATGGGTACGCATTGTCTACTACATTTCGAGGATGTGGTATGGGCATGCCTTGTGTACTACAGAACATTCTGAGTATGTGGTATGGGTACGCTTTGTGTACTACAGGACATTCTAGTATGTGGTATGGGTACGCCTTGTGTACTACACAACATTCTGAGAAAGTGGTATGGGTACACCTTGTGTACTACAGAACATTCTGAGAATGTGGTATGGGTATGCCTTGTGTACTACATTACTAAATTCTGAGTATGTGGTATGGGTATGCCTTGTGTACTACAGGACATTGAGTATGTGATATGGGTACGCCTTGTGTACTACAGGACATTCTGTGTATGTGGTATGGGTACGCCTTGTGTATTACAGGACATTCTGAGTATGTGGAATGGGTACGCCTTGTGTACTACATTCTGAGTAGGTGGTATAGGTACGCATTGTGTACTACATTACTACATTCTGAGTATGTGGTATGGGTACGCCTTATGTACTACAGGACATTCGGAGAATGTGGAATGGGTACACATTGTGAACTACAGGACATTCTGAGTATATGCTATGGGTACGCATTGTGTACTACATTTCGAGGATGTGGCATGGGTATGCCTTGTGTACTACACGACATTCTGAGAATGTGGCATGGGTATGCCTTGTGTACTACACGACATTCTGAGAATGTGGCATGGGTATGCCTTGTGTACTACAGGACATTCTGAGTATGTGGTATGGGTACTGAACTGCATCAAGTAGATGGGCTGTTTTGTGTACTGCAATATACTTCAGGCATCCAGTTCAGAGCTCTACACAGAGCTGTTTTAATGCCAGTCAGAATGACAGACATATGTACAAAGATATTTTACAAAAAAGATATGTACTCACCATAACGTTCCATCTGAGTAGGTAACTTCATTTGTCAGCAACCTGTAGGTATCGGATCTGACCTGGATCTGAGCCGGCAGCTTTCCAAGCTAAAGATCCGAGCTCTCAGCTCCTCCCCCTTACCCAAAATACACTGCTACCTCCCTCCAGTCTTCAGATCGAGTTTGCCAATTTATCAACCAACAGTCAAACATACCCGAAAGAGAAACGCTAACCTGATGCGCAACAGAAGGAAAACGCAGGCTAGGGGGAAGGAGGGGGGGGGGGGGTTAGTTGCTGACAAATGAAGTTACCTACTCAGATGGAATGTTATGGTGAGTACATAACTTCTTTATCTGAAGTAGTTAACTTCCTTTGATCAGCAACCTGTGGGACAGAGTCCCCAGCTACCAAAAACCAGGGAGGTCCTCAAGGAAGGATATTCCGGAGCACTGCGGAGCCAAAGGTTGCCCTATCTCTGGATATCAGATCCAGCTTATAATGAGAAATGAAGGTATGAGAAGAGGCCCAAGTAGCCGCTGAACAGATGTCATCTAAGGGAACTCTTGACCAAAATGCTGCAGAGGTAGCCATAGAACGGATAGAGTGAGCATGAACCCCTAAGGGTTCTGGCCGACCGGAAGCTGTATAAGCGTGTAAGATGCAGTGGGATATCCACCTAGCTAAGGTAACTTTCGTAACTGGCTTGCCTAAGGACGGCTTAGCGAAAGACACGAAAAGCTGCTCCGATTTGCAAGAAGCAGCTGTCCTGTACAAGTAAAATCGCAATTGTCTATGCACATCCAACAAGTGCAGTCTGTATTCCCCTTTGGTTTGATAGTTGGGGAAGAAAACAAGCAAATTGATGTTTTGATTGATATTGGCCTCGGAGGCCACTTTAGGCAAGAATGAAGGATTAGTCCTGAGAGATGCTCTGTCCTTATGGAAGACCAGGTTTGGGGGTTTTGTACAAAGGGCTTGAAGTTCAGATACCCTTCTAGCTGAAGTAATTGCAATCAAGAAGGCAGTTTTCCAAGATAAGAATTTTAAGTCAACGGAAGCAGCAGGTTCAAAGGGTGGACCAGTTAGAGCCTGAAGAACTAAAGTCAAGTCCCATGGGGGAACCGCATACTTGACCGGAGGTCTTAACAGAAAGGTGCCTTTCAAAAAGGTCTTTCATATCTTTGGGAGCCGTAAAAGGGTCCAAATCTCTATGTTTGGCCCAGATGGAAAAACGCTTCCATTTACTCTTGTAGATCTTCCTGGTAGAGGGTTTATGTGCTGCTACCAGAATAGATTTTACAGAAGACGAGATACAGGGAGTCCTAGCCACTAGTGGAACTGGATCAACCAAGCCGTGAGCTTGAGGTCATCCAGGTTCGGAGTTTGCAATCCCGAAGGATGAGAGATCAGATCCGGAGTGGGATCTAAGACCCAAGGAGGAGCTATGATGTGAGACCGCAGATACGGGAACCAGATCTGACGAGGCCAGAATGGGGCTATGAGGATTGTTTTGCTCCCCAACCGACGAGCTTTCTGCAGAAATTTTGTCATTAGCGGAAGAGGAGGATAAGCATAAAGAAGACCGGGTGGCCAAGCATGAACCAGAGCATCTCTGGGACTCTCCCCCGGTGGGGGAATTAGAAAGAAAAATTTGCTGCATTTCGCATTTGATGGAGAAGCGAAGAGATCGCAGCAAGGCTGACCCCATCCGAGGAAGATCTGTTTTGCTACTAGGGGGTTTAGAGACCACTCGTAAGGTGTGAAGATAGAACGACTCAGCTTGTCCGCTAGAATGCTGGACCGACCGACCCGGAATGTGCGTTGCTATCAGAAAGCGGTTGGTGGAAAATCGCCCATTCCCAAACTCTCACAGCCTCTCGACAAAGAGGGTAAGACTTGGATCCTCTCTGTTTGTTGATGTACCAGACCACCGCCATGTTGTCTGTCTGAATTGCAATAGTCCCCGGAGGAAGGTGGTCCTGAAGGGCTTGCAATGCTAAAAGCACCGCCCTCATCTCCAGAACATTGATATGCAGAACGGTCTCTACAGGGGTCCATGTGCCTTGGACAGTTTTGCCCATAAAATGCCCCCCCCCCCCCCCCACCAGAGGCGAGAAGCATCCGTGGTCAGTGTGGTTTGGGGTTGAGGCATCACGAACGATCTCCCTTCCCGAAGCTCTCGGGAATTAAGCCACCAAAGAAGGGAGTTCCTGCAAACCCTGCTTAGGGGAATCGGTGAATCCAATGGGTGTAGGAGGAGGGACCACTGGACCTGAGGGGCCCATTGAAGGACTCTTGTGCAGCCGAGCAAGAGGTGAAAGGCTGATGGCTGCAGTCATGGATCCTAGGGCTCTCAGGACTAATTCTGCAGGTGGGGCTGGGGACTGCAGAAGTGCTATTACATGGAGTCACAAGGTACGTAACCTGTCCACTGTCAGAAAGGCCTTGGACTGAAGCGTGTTTATCCTGGCCCCTATGAAATCCAGAACTTGAACAGGATGAAAAGATGACTTCCTGAAATTTATGGTAATGCCTAGGTGATGGGCCAAGAGTAAAGAATAATCCCTGGCAGAACAAAGTAGATGCCTAGTGGGGGCGGTGAGGAGCCAGTCGTCTAGGTACGGAAAGACCTTAATTCCCTGAAGTCACAGGTGGGCTGCCACAATTGCCATGACCTTGGTGAACACCCTGGGGGCTGTGGTGAGGCCGAACGGAAGAACCCTGAACTGATATTGACTGGCCCCCAGCCGAAAGCGGAGAAACCTCCTGGATCGTCTGTCCATGAGACTGTGGTAGTACACATCCTTAAGGTCTATGGAGCACATCCAGTCGTTCTCCTGCAGAAGGGGAGAATAGTTTGTAGAGTGACCATCTGGAATTTCTCTTTGGCAATGAACAGGTTCAAAGTTGACAGGTCGAGAACTGGCCTTAAGTCCCCAGTCTTTTTTGGCACCAAAAAGAACCTGGAGTAATTGCCCAACCTGGACTGCTCTGGGGGGACGTGCTGGATGGCCCTTTTTTCTAGTAATTTCTTTATTTCTGAAGCTGCAGCCTTCCTCTGATTGGATGGGACATCAGGGAGGAGCTTCCCTAACGGGGGAAGATTCAGGAAGGGAATAGAGTAACCTCTGGATATTATTCGGAGCACCCAGCGATCTGTAGTAATGGACTCCCAACTTGCTAGATGCTCTGAAAAACGCCCCCCGACTGCCTCCAGAGAGGGACAGTCAGGCAACCCCGCAGGGCTGCTGCGCGGGTCGGTCGGAGAAAGGTTCTCTCGACCCGAAATTCTTTCGCCCCCCTCTGCCTCTGGGCCGGCATCCACCTTGTCCTCCCCTGCCACTGAAGGATGAAGGGTCCAGAGCGGGATGGGACTGCTGAGACTTCCGGAACCATATCTTCAATTGTCCTCTCTGGTTCCTTGAGAAGGACCTTTGAGAAGCAGAGAAGCGGTTTCCGACGGCGTCTTCCCATCTTTCTCTTTCTGGAGTAGCGTGTTGGACGGTTTTGCCAAATAGCGTAGAGCCGTCAAAGGGAGCGTTCGCGAAGGATGCCTTGAAGGGTTCCACAAAGTCGCAAAGACTGAGCCAGGTGTGGCGCCGCAAGGCGACCCCTGCTCCACTGGCTCTAGCCGCCCCCTCCATGGCATGGGAGAGAAGCCGCATAGAAGTGTTAGATATTGTCTTTAGAGTGGCCATGCGAGCCGAGAAGGTTCGTTTGTCCTCAGCCGCCATGGACTCTGGGGGAGACCCAGCGTACTCTTATCAAATTCTGCTGAAGCCTAATGATGTGTGCCAGACAATACAGCACTCTCATAGAAAAGGTGGCTGAAGCAAACATCCGCTTTCCATTGTCCGAGACTCCTTATCAGGAGGATGGACCGAGGAACTTTCTTGTGCCAGTTCCTTCTTGGTGGCAGCCACCACCACCATGGCATCTACCGGGGAACCTTTATTCCACTCCGGCTTGTCAGAAGGGGGACTAAGGATTTTATCCCGTCTCCTAGGGATTGGCTCCACAGTGTCCGGCTCCTTCCAAGCCCTGGTAGTAATCAAGTCTGCCAGGGGGTCGGCCGGGGGGGGGGGGACGGACGGACACCTAAGAGGTAGACGGGCCTGCGTCAAACGCCTCCAGAAACACAGACTCATCCGAGGAAGGTTTCTGGGCTGACCACCCCCCTCTTATGGGCAGCATCTCCATAATGTCTCCAAAGGAGACGTCCTATGGGGGTTGACCTGGGGGAACCTTCCCCTTCCTCTATGTCCATGTCCTCCGTGAGGGATTCGGGGGAGTCCAAGTGCCTCCTCTTACACTTTCGTTTGTGAGGGACCTCATCGGCGGGACCTTCAGAGGACGGCTCACCAACGGGGTCCTGTTCCTCTACGGGAACTAACTGGAGCGCAGAAGCAGGCTGTCCCTGGGGCCGGACGATGGAAGACAGGCCCATATGCGAGGGAGTGAAGGGTGGATCTGTAGCACGGACCAGGGACTTCGAACTCCTCGACAGCACCCTCTCCACCACGTCGAAAGCCGAAGGTGAACCACTCTCCCCTGGCTCTGAGAGTAGTCCCCTCGGCTCCGACGTGAGGACCAGTGTCGGAGCCGACGAGATTGGACCCGGAAGGGAAGTGTGCTCCGACCGCAATGGAGCCGAAGACACACACACCCCTGCGGATCCGAAGCTCGTCTCTCGGCCCTGAGAGCTCGGATCCGAAAGATGACCTGATAAGCTCGAGGGTAAGGCCGGTGTCGAAGTAGCAACTACTATCGGCGTCGACTCCCTGGCTCCGAGACGACTCGAATCCGACTGCTCCGAAACCCGATAGTGGCTTGGAGAAGGAGCAATGGGTGCAAAGAAAGGGCCCGAGCTCCCTCCCGGGGGGGGGGGGGGGGCAGGAGCACTCCCATCTGAATCTGGGCCTGCAGGAATTGACGCATCATCCAGTCCATATCTGCGTCGGACAGACTCCTGGTAGACCTAGAAGTCGTCGAGGCAGGCGGGGAAGGCCGCCTAGACGACCTCGAAGGTGACCGGGACTCCTCCGGAGAGAAGCGTGGGGAACGGAGCCAAGAGGAGGGAAGACCTGGAAACCCTCATGGGGGAACAAATCAATTTAGCCGGCAGAGCCGAAGGGGCCGATTCAGCCCGCCGCTTATGGCTCTTGTGGCTATCCCTCTCCTTTTCCTTCTCTCTATGCCTCTTCTCTTTCTTAGACGAGTCCCCCTCTCCCTGAGAAACAGCAGGAGGTTGAGTCCTAGCCAGGGGAGGGGGGAGCTGAAGGCTGGACAGTCGCAGCCGCGACTGGCGCCAGAGGGAGAGGAGGAAGAAGAATCCAGGGGCAAGAGTCCCGCCAGGATTAGCTTGTTCCTCCTATCCCTCAGAGCCCAGGGGTTAAAGGCCGCACAAATCTGGCAGCCCGATGTTAAGTGGGCTACCCCCAGGCCAAGAACGCACTGAGTGTGGCCATCCGTTGGGGACAGCTTATTACCACACTCAGCACATTTTGAAAAAATGGCCTTAGGGCCCTCGGCCATCACATTCAAGCACACACCCTAACACACACAGTAAGGGTAAGGGAAAACACTAATTTACTACTAAAAGTATAAAAATGGTTTAACTAAACTACGGGTCTACTACACACACACACACCAAAATCGCTGTAATTTTAATAAAAAATCTCCTAAATTCCTCTCACCTAAAACGCTAAGAGCTCGTCCCTTATGCTTCAGAAGCTGCAGCAAATGAGATCCGAGGACTGGAGGGAGGTAGCAGGGTATTATGGGTAAGGGGGAGGAGCTGAGAGCTCGGATCTTTAGCTTGGAAAGGTCGGATCCGATACCCACAGGTTGCTGATCAAATGAAGTTAACTACTTCAGATCCTCCTTTTAACTAGACATTGTGGAATATATGCAGATTCCTCCTGGAAAAATAAATGTTTCAAAACAATGACACACTGGTCTTAACTAATACACTCAGGCCAACAATCCAGACTCCACAAATGACAGACATGTTTTCATTATTACCTAAGCTTGTCAGCATATCTAAGCAGGAAGACCAGCTATGTCTGAACACTCAACTTGACAAGAAGCACAATGAATTGTCACTAACTGTGTTGCAATCAGTGGAACATCTAAAGGAATGTTACACATCACAATCATTTTAAGTGGCTACCTTCAGGACATCTGAACAAGTGCATCACCAGAACACTAGATCTTTAGTCCACTGATAAGCAGTCACGACCCCTGACCGATGAATGCTGTGACACTGAGGGGAGGAAACTTAAGTTAATAGACCTTGCATTTGTGGTTGTGTCTTGCCTCACAAAGAGTTAGGGAAGTAAACAGGTCAGGATATTAGCCTCACAAAGGATTAGGGAAGTGAAGCGGCCAATGAGTTAACTGGCAATACCAGACCCTTTCTTGTCTGTCCTAAAGCTTAAAAGACAACACAAATTAGAATGGTAAGATTTAGATTCCAGCTTAAATTCAGTTTAAGTGAAAACAATGATGTTATGTTCTGTCAAGAAGTGGTTCTGAATGTATCCTCAAAGGGAGTTGCATTAAAAACAGGGATGGCACCATACTGGAAAAGTGCTGTACTTTCTCTGTGAGATGGTGACTCATGTAAAAAAAAAAAAATCAACATTTTCAGTGAAGGCGACTCATGTAAAAAAAAAACAAGAAGTTATGTACTCTCCATAACGTTCCATGTGAGTTGTTCCATCTCGCCTTCACTCATCACTGATGTGTTTGGAGCCGATCCTCGGCTCCGACACAGCCGTTTATAGCAAAGCTCAAAGATTACCAGTAGCTCGAGACCAAGCCCCTTATCCCAAGATGCACTGCTGGAATTACTTCAGATCTTGTTTGCTGCGAGTACCATACCCTAGAAAGAGGACTAATCTACCCAGACAGGAAGAACATTGAAAAACCAGGATGAAGTCAGCCTCCAGGTCAACTGTCAGCCAGGTGGGGGAAGGAGGGAGGGACATGAGAATGAAGGCGAGATGGAACAACTCACATGGGACGTTATGGTGAGAACATAACTTCTTTATGTGAAGTTGTTCAATGTCGCCGTTCATTCATCACTGATGGGTAGCGTCCCTAGCACCCTAAATCCTGGGTGGCTCACGGGAGTACATTTTTCAGGACCGCAGAACCAAAGGAAGCCCTGTCCCTGGAGGCCTTGTCCACTTTGTAATGAGTGATAAAAGTGGGAGGCTTAGACCAAGTGGCTGCAGCACAGATATTATCAAGGGGTAACTTGGCTTGAAAGGCAGAAGAAGTAGAAACCGTTCTGGTTGAGTGCGCCTTCACTTTATGCAACAAAGACCTATTTAGCAGATGAGTAAGTGTAGGTGACACAATCCGAAAGCCACTTAGAAAGGGTTGTTTCAGCCACTGGTCTGCCATTTCTGGCTTCAGAGAATGAAACAAAAAGCTGGTCTGACTTTCTGAAGTCTTTTGTTCTGTCCAGATAATATCTAAGCTGTCTGTGAACATCAAGTTTGTGCAGCATGTATTCTAATTTGTTGGTATGGTTGGGGAAAAACAAGGGCAACTCAATAACTCTGTTGATGTTTGTCTCAGAACATACTTTAGGCAAAAGGAAAGGAGTACTTCTATGGGATACTCTGTCAGGATGAAAAATCATATAGGGAGGCTTGATAGATAATGGCAGAAGCTCTGACACCCTGCGGGCAGAAGTAATGGCCACTAGAAAAATAGTTTTCCAACACAGAAACTTGAGCTCACTAGATGATGCAGGTTCAAAGAGAGGAAGAACAATATGGGACAGCATGAAATTCAAGCTCCAGGGAGAATAAGGAGTCTTCACTGGAGGCCTCATGTGAAAGGTACCTTTGAGGAAGGCCTTGGATAACTGGTGTTGCATAATATTTAGGCCATCAATACCGAGATGAAAACTAGATATGGCTGCTAAATGGACCCCAACGGTCGCAGCTGCTGCTCCTTCATGAAAAACCTCGGTCAAGAATTGTAGTATGGATGCCAATGGAGCTTTGTAAGGGTCAAGATTCTTGTTAGAAGCCCAAATGGAAAATCTCTTCCACTTACTCTGATACAATTTTCTGGTGGAAGGTTTGTGGGAGGCCAACAAAATTTGACTTGTGTCATATGAAAGATTATAAAGCCTGGCTATACGGGGAACTGGAGCAGCCAAGCGGTTGACTTCAGTGAGTGCAAGGAAGGATGGAGGTCCCCTGACGGGTGAGTCAGAAGGTCCGGAATTGGGTCCAGGATCCATGGATCCTCTCAAGAGATGATGGTAAAGAAATGGAAACCAAATCTGCCAAGGCCAATGAGGGGCTACAAGAATTACAGTCTTTCCCAGCGACTTTGCTTTCTGTAAAAATCTGGGCATCAGCGGAATTGGGGGAAATGCATAGAGGAGACCAGGGGGCCAATCGTGTATGAGCGCATCCCTCGGGGGTTCTCCCGGAGGGGGTATCCGGGCAAAGTAGCTTCTGCATTTGGTGTTGATGTGGCTGGCAAAAAGGTTGCAGCAAGGCTGGCCCCATTTGTGGAAAATCCTGTCCACAATCTCCTGTTTGAGGGACCACTCGTGCGGCAATAAAATTGCCCTGCTCAGCTTGTCCACTATCATGTTGGATCTCCCTGAGATGTGCATTGCCAATAGAAAATGCCGGGATGACACAGCCCACTGCTGAATTCTACGGGCTTCTAGGCAAAGGGGGTAAGATTTGGTCCCGCCTGTTTGTTCAAATACCAGACCACTGACATATTGTCTGTCTGTAAGGCAATTGTCCCTAGAGAAAGAGTCCTGAAAATACTACAACGCCAGAAGTACAGCTCTCATCTTTAGAACTTTGATATCCAAGTGTGACTTGATCTGTCCATGTGCCTTGGGCAGTCTTTCCCTGAAAATGCTCCCCCCCCCAACCCTATCAGGGAAGTGGTCCATGGTCACAGTGGCTACTGGAGGGGGGAGTACAAAGGGGCATCCTATTGTGACATGTAGAGATGTCAACCACCACTGAAGATCCCTCTTGCAAGAGTTTGTAATCAGAATCATATGGTTCACTGACAATTACTGGTAAGACCATTGTGTGAAAAGGAGCCACTGAAGAATCCGCATGTGCATCCTCACCAATGGAATGGCTAATATCGCTGCCGCCATCAAACCTAGTACTTTCAAGACTTCTGCGGCTGGAGCTCTGTTCTTTGACACCAAAGAAGTGATGCGTTGGCGAACAATTGATGCCCTTTCGAGTGGAAGGTGTAGTGGTTGTGGTGGTTGAAGTGTCTAACTCTGCCCCTATAAAGATGATATGCTGCGATGGCGACAAGGCAGAATTTTCGAAGTTGACCATAATACCTAAGTGGTTGCAGAGTGTCAGAGTGGATTCTGTTGCTTCAATCAGTTGATGCCTGGTGGTGGAGGTAAGGAGTCAATCGTCTAGGTACGGAAACACCTGGAATCCTAGACGCCTCAGGTGAGCCGTGACCACTACCATACATTTGGTAAACACTCTGGGGGCTGTAGTGAGACCAAAGGGCAGGGCTCAAAACTGGTAGTGACTGGCTCCCGGCCGGAAACGCAGATGATCTCTGGATAGTCTGGCCATTTTTATATGGTAGTACGCATCCTTGAGATCGATTGAGCACATCCAATTGTCCTTCCCTAAAAAGGGAAGTATGGACTGAAGCATGACCATCCGAAACTTCTCTTTTCTTACAAATTGGTTCAGTCTGCTGAGGTCTAAAATGGGTCTCCAGTCCCCTGTTTTCTTTGGGACCAAAAGGAATCTTGAGTAAGTTCTGAAGCCTGTTTGGTCTGCTGGGACTGGCTGGATGACTCTCTACTAGCAACTTGAGGACCTCTGTGGTTGCTTGTTCCCAGTAACTGGGTGGAACGTCCAGGATTCTCTTGACGGGAATGGGTGGAGTGGAGAACGGTATGAAATACCCTCTGGAAACAATGCTTTGTACCCATCTGTCGTTTGTAATATCTAGCCAGGCTTCTGGGTACAAAGATAAGTGACTCCCGACCGCCTCCAGAGCAGGACAGTCGGGCCTCCTCTAAGGAGCACTGGTAGGGCTGTCCAGAGAAATGATCACTGTCACCTTGATGTTGTGGACCCCCTCTGCCACGAGGGCGGCATCTTCCATTACCATCTCCTCCTCCTCTGCCCCTGGGAGAAGGTTCTCCACGTGTGTTCTGAAAGGGTCCTTGGGCTTTATAGAACCACATCTTTCCTCCCCTTTGAGGCAAGGCCGAGTAGGGGTAGAAAAACGGACTCAGACAGCAGACAGAGTCTTTAACTCCTGTTCACACCTGGTCAATATTTCCTTTACCTTAGGCCCAAACAAGGATGAGCCATCAAATGGGGTATTTACGAATGAAGACTTGAAGGGCTCTGCGAAGGAACAGAGGCGCATCCAGGCATGCCTACGAAGAGCAATCCCTGCTCCTGCAGCCCTACTCGACCCATCTGCTGCATATATGAGACGCATGGACGAGTTCGCAATGGAATTAAGGGTAGCAAGCTGGGCAGAAACTTTGTCAGTGACACATGCAGCTACAGTACCCTAAAGAGCATCTCCCAACTCCTAAAGGAGATCACTTTACAGTCTGGTGAAATTGGTCAGATAGTTAAGTGATCGAAGAGTGAAAGTCACTGAACTGAACATATGTTTCCCATATCTATCCATGATCCTAGAATCTCTGTTAGGAGGATGGATAGATGCAGAAGTTTCAAGCAATTCCTTCTTGGTGGCTGCCACCACCACCACGGCATCAACAGGGACTCCCTTAGACAAGAACGTTTTATCCACTGGGGCAGAGATAAACTTATTCGGCCTCCGAGGGACAGGCTCCATGGACTCTTGAGACTCTCATGCCCTACAAGAGACCAGTTGCATAAGCTCATCGTAGGGTGGAGACACCCAGGAGGCAGAAGGGTGAGACCCACTTCAGAAGAACCAACTTATCCTCAGTAGGGTTTTTGGACTGCCAATCACCCCTCTGCCTAAGGATCTCAAGGATCTCCGCAAAGGGGATGTCCTCAGAAGGGGATCGAGGGGACCCTTCTGACTCATCCAAGTCAGTGTCAGATGTCAATGACTCCTGTGGGGAGTCCAAGTGCCTCCTCTTGCAGACTCTCTTTCTGGGAACTTCCTACGTGGGAGCCTCTGGGGAAGTCTCAGAAGAGCAGGGGGTGCCCAGTGGGGTTACCTGAGGCTCTGGGTCTCCACGCACGCTTGGGGTGGCCAATGGAAGCAGAAGCATAGCACTGTAGATTGCACATGCTTTCAGGACATCTGTTCGGAGTTGTTTATAGCACTGTAGATTGCACTCTTTCCATCCTTTAAGGACATCTGTTCGGAGTTGTTTATAGCACTGTAGATTGCACTCTTTCTATGCTTTCAGGACATCTGTTCGGAGTTTATAGCACTATAGATTGCACTCTTTCCATGCTTTCAGGACATCTGTTCGGAGTTAATAGCACTGTAGATTGCACTCTTTCCATGCTTTCAGGACATCTGTTCGGAGTGTATAGCACTGCAGATTGCACTCTTTCCATGCTTTCAGGACATCGGAGTTGTTTATAGCACTGCAGATTGCACTCTTTCCATGCTTTAAGGACATCTGTTCGGAGTTGTTTATAGCACTGTAGATTGCACTCTTTCCATGCTTTAAGGACATCTGTTCGGAGTTTATAGCACTGTAGATTGCACTCTTTCCATGCTTTAAGGACATCTGTTCGGAGTTGTTTATAGCACTGCAGATTGCACTCTTTCCATGCTTTAAGGACATCTGTTCGGAGTTGTTTATAGCACTGTAGATTGCACTCTTTCAATACTTTAAGGACATCTGTTCGGAGTTGTTTATAGCACTGTAGATTGCACTCTTTCCATGCTTTCAGGACCTCTGTTCGGAGTTCATAGCACTGTAGATTGCACTCTTTCCATGATTTAAGGACATCTGTTCGGAGTTGTTTATAGCACTGTAGATTGCACTCTTTCCATGCTTTAAGGACATCTGTTCGGAGTTGTTTATAGCACTGTATATTGCACTCTTTCCATCCTTTAAGGACATCTGTTCGGTGTTTATAGCACTGTAGATTGCACTCTTTCCATGCTTTAAGGACATCTGTTCGGAGTTGTTTATAGCACTGTAGATTGCACTCTTTCCATCCTTTAAGGACATCTGTTCGGAGTTGTTTATAGCACTGCAGATTGCACTCTTTCCATGCTTTAAGGACATCTGTTCGGAGTTGTTTATAGCACTGTAGATTGCACTCTTTCCATGCTTTAAGGACATCTGTTCGGAGTTGTTTATAGCACTGTAGATTGCACTCTTTCCATGCTTTAAGGACATCTGTTCGGAGTTGTTTATAGCACTATAGATTGCACTCTTTCCATGCTTTCAGGACATCTGTCCGGAGTTTATAGCACTGTAGATTGCACTCTTTCCATGCTTTAAGGACATCTGTTCGGAGTTGTTAATAGTACTGCAGATTGCACTCTTTCCATGCTTTCAGGACATCGGAGTTGTTTATAGCACTGTAGATTGCACTCTTTCCATGCTTTAAGGACATCTGTTCGGAGTTGTTTATAGCACTGTAGATTGCACTCTTTCCATGCTTTAAGGACATCTGTTCGGAGTTGTTTATAGCACTACAGATTGCACTCTTTCCATGCTTTAAGGACATCTGTTCGGAGTTGTTTATAGCACTGTAGATTGCACTCTTTCCAACCTTTAAGGACATCTGTTCGGTGTTTATAGCACTGTAGATTGCACTCTTTCCATGCTTTAAGGACATCTGTTCGGAGTTGTTTATAGCACTGTAGATTGCACTCTTTCCATCCTTTAAGGACATCTGTTCGGTGTTTATAGCACTGTAGATTGCACTCTTTCCATGCTTTCAGGACATCTGTTCGGAGTTTATAGCACTGTAGATTGCACTCTTTCCATGCTTTCAGGACCTCTGTTCGGAGTTGTTAATAGTACTGTAGATTGCACTCTTTCCATGCTTTCAGGACATCTGTTCGGAGTTGTTTATAGCACTGTAGATTGCACTCTTTCCATGCTTTAAGGACATCTGTTCGGAGTTGTTTATAGCACTGTAGATTGCACTCTTTCCATGCTTTCAGGACATCTGTTCGGAGTTGTTTATAGCACTGTAGATTGCACTCTTTCCACGCTTTAAGGACATCTGTTCGGTGTTTATAGCACTGTAGATTGCACTCTTTCCATGCTTTAAGGACATCTGTTCGGAGTTGTTTATAGCACTGTAGATTGCACTCTTTCCATGCTTTAAGGACATCTGTTCGGAGTTGTTTATAGCACTGTAGATTGCACTCTTTCCATGCTTTAAGGACATCTGTTCGGTGTTTATAGCACTGTAGATTGCACTCTTTCCATGCTTTAAGGACATCTGTTCGGAGTTTATAGCACTGTAGATTGCACTCTTTCCATGCTTTCAGGACCTCTGTTCGGAGTTGTTAATAGTACTGTAGATTGCACTCTTTCCATGCTTTCAGGACATCGGAGTTGTTTATAGCACTGTAGATTGCACTCTTTCCATGCTTTAAGGACATCTGTTCGGAGTTCTTTATAGCACTGTAGATTGCACTCTTTCCATGCTTTCAGGACATCTGTTCGGAGTTGTTTATAGCACTGTAGATTGCACTCTTTCCATGCTTTAAGGACATCTGTTCGGAGTTGTTTATAGCACTGTAGATTGCACTCTTTCCATGCTTTAAGGACATCTGTTCGGAGTTTATAGCACTGTAGATTGCACTCTTTCCATGCTTTAAGGACATCTGTTCGGAGTTGTTGCAGATTGCACTCTTTCCATGCTTTAAGGACATCTGTTCGGAGTTTATAGCACTGTAGATTGCACTCTTTGCATGCTTTCAGGACCTCTGTTGCTCGGTGGCGACACGAGTGCCACGGTGCATGATTCATTTTGATTCTCTCTGCTAGTAGGAGCTCGGCTATTTAAAATCCTTAAGAATGTAGTATTAAAGTAATTCACGGCTTCATCAAAAGGAAGCATTTTAGGATAGTCCAATTAGGAGATTTTAATAGGAGTAGAAAGGACTCAATTAAATTTTGCTCCAGATTGATTTATAAAGATGTTTTTTACAAGAATGTTTGGATATTCCGATGGCGAAGGAGGGTGGTTGGTCACTTAGTAGGCTGGGGAGTGTGCATGTTTGTGTGAATTTATTAGGGTCAGAAACTAGGATCCAATCCAGTAAGGAACATCGAACCTTGTTTGTTATATTTATCATACCTTGCAGGAGATAGTACAAGTTGTGAGAAATTGAAGAGGGTTATAGAAATAGAGGGAGAGACTGACAGCCAATTTTATGTTAATATCACCAAAAGTAATGGTTTCATAAGAGATGTCATCTTTGATCCACAACTGGATTTTTTCAAGTATAGGAATGTTTTGTGCTGGGGGAATGAAAATGACAACTACAGGTCTTTACAGCTGCTCATTTTTAGGATGCAATGAGTAGTTCAGTATCACCAAAATTTAGGGATGGGACCAGAGTAGCTTGTAACAGTGAAGTCGCTGTTGTAAAATAATGCAGTTCCATCAGCTCTTTTGTGTAGTCCATCTAATCTGATTAAATTATATCCTGGAGGGAGCACTTCAATATCTTTTTATGTTAAACTTTAGCCATTTTTCTGTGGCAGCTAAAAATCAGGAGTATGCAGTGCCAACCAAGCATGAAAGTCTGAGATTTTGCTACAGATCCTGTGAAAGTTATGGGTAATAAATTTCAGATTTTTACTTTGCGATGAGTTTGCAGGGGTGTTGGAAGGACTACAGGCAGGGTAGGTGATGGGCCTGGGTCAAGGGACAGACTAGAGCTAGGTGATGGGCCTGGATCAGGGGACAGACTAGAGCTAGGTGATGGGCCTGGGTCATAGGATGGACTACAGCTAGGTGATGGGCCTGGGTCAGGGGACGGACTAGAGCTAGGTGATGGGCCTGGGTCAGGGGACGGACTAGAGCTAGGTCATGGGCCTGGACTAGAGGTAGGTCATGGGCCTGGACTAGAGGTAGGTCATGGGCCTGGGTCAGAGGACGGACTAGTGGTAGGTGATGAGCCTGGGTCAGGGGACGGACTAGAAGTAGGTGATGGGCCTGGATTAGGGGATGGACTAGAGGTAGGTGACGGGCCTGGATTAGGGAAAGGACTAGAGATAGATGACGGGCCTGGGTTAGGGAAAGGACTAGAGGTAGGTGACAGGCCTGGGTCAGGGAACGGACTAGAGGTAGGTGATGGGTCAGGGTTAGGGAAAGGACTAGAGGTAGGTGACAGGCCGGGGTCAGGGAAAGGACTAGAGGTAGGTGAATGGCCTGGGTCAGGGGACGGACTACAGCTAGGTGATGGGCGTGGGTTAGGGGACGGACTAGAGCTAGGTGATGGGTGTGGGTCAGGGGACGGACTAGAGCTAGGTGACGGGCCTTTTGAATCCCACACATAGTTTTAAATTTAGATGTATTGTGAACATAAGACTTAACAGCAGGGGGGGTGATATCAAACATCAGACAGCATTAGCAGAATCCAAATGGATTGTGGATTTAATGGCACATAAATTCCCGGGACTTAATGATGTTTTACCCATTAAGCCCACCCTACAGAATAGGCGGGTTTTTCTAAGCAAATGATTGGTTAAATGTTTTTTAAATATGGTTGTTGTATTACTATGAATTTTGTCTGAGGAAGGGTTTATCCCGAAAGCGCTAACCTCTTTTTGTGCAATAAAGCTTTTACAGTGTTTTTACTCCAGCAGTGTCCAGCTACTTTTTCTTTGGATTCACTTTTGCTCCTAGTACGTCTGGACTTTAGCATAGCGTACTTATTTTCTTCTTGCTTGACAGTACATGTACAGTAGGATGAATGCTGAAGTAAGAATTCTTCCTAATTTACACTAATTACAGGGCAGGAGGGTCAGGGGAGAGTCATCTAAAGCTATTAATGAGATGGTACTGTTTTGCCAAGCTCTCAGAAGGTTCACAGTCCTATCACTACACAAGTACTTTACAGGAGGTGCTACCACTAATCGGCAATACTGTCAGGAAACATGAGCTATCCACAGTTCCGTTTATTAATTTTATTTATTAATTGCATTTTATTACTGGGAAAGTTCGACTGGGCAATGAATGCAGAAGCCCAGGGAAAAAAGTTCCAACTGACAAATATCTACAAAAGATACATACAGTGTATATACACAGAGATAGCCAACACCTCTGCCAAGACAAAGGAGTCAATTAAAATCCACAACTACATACAATTACAAGGTTGCATTCACACTGCAATATACATTATACAGAACTCCATTCTCATTACATTACATCACTAACAGTGATGGATAAGTGAGCAAACCTCACTTAGATTAAAGAAAGGAGAAAGTATAGTTGTGTACACTTACCATAAATGTAGATGTTAGAGTGCATTCATTGTTGCAGTCATCGCATTTGGGTTACCCCTGTCAGGGTAGCCCTCGGCCGGCCCGTATACCAGAGGCTTAGTATTTCTGTCAGCTGCTGTTGCTTCAGGACTGACGTCAGTAGTATAAAGTAAGGCAGCCAACGCCATTACATCAGTTTTTCTTGCCCTGACAGGAGCCCCCAAGGGGGAGCCAGGTTCTGGTGGAAGAACCCCACCAGTAGAAAGTAAATATCAAAATGTCCCTTGTAAGGAGAGAGAAGAAAGAAGAGGGGGATGTAGGGAGGGAAACTAGGACTGCAACAGTAAATACACTTGAACATCTATGTATGTGCAAGTCTCTTTTTTGGTACGTGGAGCTTTTCTCCCTGGGCCTCCACTAAAAATGGACATATATCCAGTCGGATTTTCCCGGTCAACAAATGTAAAATGAATAAAATAAATCTACAATTATGATAAGTGTACACAACTGTACTATGTTCTTCGTGTTTCACTGTTGCAGTCATCACATTTGGGTTGATTCCCAAAGTTGAGGAAAAGGGTGGAGGCAGTCAAGGAGACTAAGGGCTGGCTAGGATGCCCTGGAAGACGGCAGAGGCAAACCTTGCCCTGGAATTGAAGATAAGCAGGTGGCAGTAGTGTGAACATATATCCAGATGACAGCCTCCAGGATGTCCCTGGTGGGGACTCCTGAGAAAAGCTGCAGAGGTGGAGGCTGCTCTGGTGCAGTGAGTCCTGACCCCCTCCTTAGGGGGAGGCTTTCCGTGTTGCTTGTAAGAGAAATGGATGCAGTGTGCTATCCATTTGGAAATTGGATTATGGAGATGGCTTTGCCCTCTGTCCCTGCAGCAAAGCTGACCAGCAACTGATCAGACTTTCTGAAGGATTTAGCCCTGTCTAGACAGAATCTGAGCTGTTTGTGCACAGCGAGAGAGCACAGGAACCTTTCCCCCTTTTTCTGTGGGTTAGGGAAAAAGGTAGGCAAATGAATGGATTGGTTGATAACCATACTGGACACCACTTTGGGCATGAAGTATGGGTTAGTCGCGAGGGAAGCCCTGTCAGCATGGAAGATGATGAAGAGCTCCACAGCCATGAGAGCTTGTAGCTCGGAGACCCTTCCGGCTGAAGTGATAGCCAGAAGGAAAGCTGTCTTCCAGGAGAGAAATTTTAGCTCTGCTGAAGATGCTGGTTCGAAGGGGGGCAGGGTGAGCTTTTCCAACACAAAGTTAAGGTCCCAAGCTGGGATTGGTGCTCTTCTGGGTGGCCTCAAGTTGCTAGCCCCTCTTAGGAATTGTTTGATCAAAGGGTGTGAGAAAAGGGGCTGCTCAGTGGGGAAATGAGCAGAGATAGCAGAGGCATGAATTTTAATAGAGGAAAAAGAGAGACTACTGTGTAGCAGGTCAGGTAAGTAATCCAGGATGAGAGAGAGGGAGGGCTGTGCCATATCGGCTCCCTAAGCCTGAATTCAGGTGCAGAACCTTTTCCATTTGTCAGCTTAAGACTTTCGAGTGCTAGGGCGTCTGGCCTCACATATAACATCTAGAACCCGTTTACTGAGGTTGGCAGATTGATCTGTGGTTAAGGAAAAAGCCAAGCTGTCAAATTGAGGGTCTGCAATTGGGGATGCATGAATTCTCCTTCCCTCTGGGTCAGGAGGGTTGGAGTCTGAGTGAGACGCCATGGTGGCAGTGGGGACAGGCTGCGAAGCAGTGGGTACCAGTGCTGGCAAGGCCAGTCTGGAGCAGTAAGAATTGTCCTTGGTTTTTTCTCCCTTATTTTGAGCAGTATCCTGGGGATGAGAGGTAGTGGAGGAAAGGCAAAGACCAATAGATTGACCCAGGAGAAGGACAGGGCATCCACTTTTCAAGCCATGCAATGATGCTCCCTGGTGTAGAACTTGCAGAGCTGATGGTTGATGTGGGAGGCGCCCCATTTCTAAGTTATTAGGGTGAAGGTTATTTTGTCTAGCTGCCACTTGCATGGGTCCAGAAGATTTCTGATTAAGTGGTCTGTCAGAGAGTTTAGAGAACCTGGCAGGAATTATGCTAACAGATGGAGTTGCATGGCAGAGGCTGTGTGCCAAAGGGTCATGGCCAGCTTGCATAAAGGGTAAGAGTGAGTCCCTCCCTGCTTGTTGATATACCACATCACAGTGGTGTTGCCCGTTTTGATCAGGAGAGCCCCTGGGGGAGAGAATGGGCTTGAAAGCTGTCAATGCATGCTGGACAGCCATCATCTCTTTTTGGTTGACATGCAGATGGATTTGCTGTGGGCTCCATTGGCCCTGTATGCACCTGCTGTCCAGGTGTGCACCCCAGACATAGTCTGATGTGTCTGTGGTGAGGGTCTGGGAGGCAGGGGGTGGTAAGAAAGGTAGTCCCTTGTTGTGGGAGCATGCTGCTGTCCATCAAAGAAAATCTTTTCTGAGGCAAGGTATCATGGGAATAAGAGTTTCCAGGTCTTGACAGTGTTGACACCAAAGGCTTTTTAGGTACCACTGTAGTTTCCTCATATGCAGTCTGGCATATGGAATGAGTAGAATACAAGATGCCATGAACCCCAGAGCTTGCAGGATTTTCCTTGCAGATAACTGGGGTCTGGTGGCTAGATGAGAGAAGGAGGGCTGTCAGGTAAGTTTGCTTCTCTGGTGTAAGGAATGCATTCTAGGATGCTGTTTCCAGGCTTGCTCCCAGGAATATAATCCTTTGGGTGGGTACTTGTTTGGACTTCTTTTCGTTGCTGTAGGGATTTTACAAAGGTCAGGTGCTTGAGTGGCTTTTCCTGGCTGTCTGCCTGAATTAGGCAGTCATCTAAGTAAATTTCGATATTCCTTTGTCTGCAAAAGGCAATGGCCGGAGCCAGACATTTGGTGAAAACTTTGGGGACAATAGATAAACCAAAGAGAACTGCAGAGAACTGAAAGTGCAGCGATCATGCCCTGAAACGTGGGTATTTCCTGCATGATTCCCTGATAGGAATGTGGAGGTAGGCCTCTTTTAGGTCTTGGGTGGCTAGCCAAGCATCCTTGGGAAGTATGGGTAGCAGCTGCTCGAGGGTGAGCATTCTGAATTTTGCTATCACCAGGAAGGTGTTTAGAATGGACAGATCGAGGATGGGCCGCCAGGTGCCCTCTTTTCTGGTACCAGAAAAAGTCTGGAGTAGAAACCTTGGCCTTTCTGTTCTGCAGGAATGTGCTCTACTGCCCTCTTAGAGAGCAGGGAAAGGACTTGCTTTTGCGCCTCTGCCCACTGATTTGGAGGTAGCTTTGGGAACTCTTTTGGAGTTGGGAGGGTGTGGAAAGAAAATATGTATCCCTGGGACACTGTTGAGGACCCAGCGGTTGTTGGTAATGGTGGCCTAGGTGCTTGCGTGAAAGGTGAGTTTTCCTCCTAGGGGTAAGACAGGTGGGGAGAGGGAGGATGTGGGGGAGGAGAATCACTGAGTTCTTACCATAAGGGGGTGGCTTAGAAAAAGAAGTTGTGTCTTACCATAATGTTCCATCTGTGTTGTTGATCTTCTTTCATTCATTACTGATGGGTTATCGGTTCAGTCCTCGGAACCAAGCCTGCCAATAGCAAGCTCACATCAGCCAAAAACTCTCGAGCCAAGATCCTACCCAGAAAGTACAGTTGTGTACCTACCATAAATGTAGATGTTCGAGTGTATTCACTGTTGCAGTCATTACACTTGGGTTATCCTGCTGGCAGGCTACCCGCAGTCGGCCTGAATTCCAAAGTCCTGGACCGGCGTCTGTTGCTGTCACCTCTTCCCTGACGCAAGCGCGCCAAGGGTATAAAAGATGCAGCCGACACCATTTTCTTCAGTTTTTCTTGCCCCAGATGTCAGGTGCCCCCAAAAGGGTAGGCTAAAAAACATTGCTTATAAAAGCATGCACTAAAATAAACAATACCTTCATCTACAAGCAAATAAACCACATAGGTTGTATAGAAAAGAGAAGTACAGATAAGTCCCTGCAAAGAAAGGGGGATGGTGGGCGGGTAACCTGGACTGCAACAGTGAATACACTCATCTACATTTATGGCAGGTGCACAACTGTACTATGTTCATCGTGTTTCACTGTTGCAGTCATTACACTTGGGTTGAATCCCAAAGCTGAGGTTGGGCGGCTGGATCTAAACAGAATTAGGAGTGGCTATAAGGCCCTGCAGAACTGCAGTGGCAAAGCCTGCTCTGGATTTAGAGTAAAGAGGTAAGTGGTAGTGCATCGTAAAAGTGTGCACTGAAGTCCAAGTTGCAGCCTCCAAAATATCCTTGTTTGGTACTCCTCTGAGGAAGGCTGCTGAGGTGGCTGCTGCCCTGGTAGAATGTGGTCTAATGCCCTTAGGCACTGACTTCCCATGTTGTGAATAGCAGAAACAAATGCAATGTCCTATCCATTTTGAAATAGTCTGCTTTGAGATATCCTTTCCTTGTGATCCTGCAGCATATGCCATTAAAAGTTGCTCAGTTTTTCTGAAAGCTTTAGTTTTGTCCAAGTAGAAGTGTAGCCGTCTGTGTATGCCCAAAGAATGCAGAAGTCTCTCCCCTTTATTCTGTATGTTTGGGGAAAAAGTAGGCAAATGAATGGTTTGGTTAAGAGCCACACTGGACACCACCTTAGGCATAAATGTTGGATTTGTCCTTAGAGAAACCCTGTCCTGATGGAAGATAATAAAAGGTTCCACAACCATTAATGCCTGTAACTCTGAGACTCTTCTTGCTGAAGTTATTGCTAGGAGCAGAGCTGTTTTCCATGATATGAATTTTATCTCAGCTGTATTGGCTGGCTCAAAAGGAGGCTGTGTGAGTTTTTCCAAGACAAAACTGAGGTCCCATGCAGGTATTGGTGCTCTCCTTGGAGGTCTTATATTTTTGGCCCCCGTGAGGAACTGCCTAAGCAATGGATGTGAAAGAATAGGTGGGTCTGCATTGTAATAAGCTGAAATGGCAGAGGCATGGATCTTAATTGATGAGAAGGATAGGCCTTTGTCCAGCATCTCAATTAGATATTGTAAAATCTGAGGCATATTTGGGACAAGTGTGTCAATTCCTTGTGCCTGGTTCCAAGCACAGAATCTCTTCCATTTTTCTGCATAAGATTTTCTGGTGCTGGGCCTCCTGGCCTCCAAAATAACATCCATAACTGCTTTAGAGAGAGGTGTATTCTGAATGGTTACACTATCCGCCATGCAGCCAGATTTAGGGTTCTGAGTTGGCTGTGCAGGATCTGATTGTTTTGTTGGGTCAGTAAATGAGGAATTTGAGACAATGTCCAGGCTGGGCCTTGGGACAAGCTTCTTAGGATTGGGTACCAGTGTTGGCGTGGCCAATCTGGGGCAATTAGTATCATTTATGGCTTCTCGGCTGATCTTTAGGAGTACCTTGGGGAGGAGAGGCAGTGGAGGAAAGGCATATACTGTAAGGTTGTTTAGCTGAATGACAAGACATCCACTTTCCATGCTTGTTTGTGATAAGACCTTGTGCAGAATCTCTGACATTGGCAGTTGTGAGGGGAGGCAAAAAGATCTACGTCTGGGCATCCCCATTTCCTTATCATGCTGAAGATTTGCGGATCTAGTTTGCACTCGTGAGGATCCATGAGGTTTCTGCTTAGTTCGTCTGCCATAGCATTTGTTTTTCCTGGCAGGAATTGTGCTTGCAGGTGTACTTGGTAGGTCAAAGCTGTGTTCCACAAAATCACGGCTTGTCTGCAGAGGGGGTAGGAATGTGTGCCTCCCTGCTTCTGTACCACATAACTGTGGTGTTGTCAGTCTTTATCAGCAGCTGTCCTGGATGAAGTAGGTCCTTGACAGCTGTCGGGGCATTTTGTACAGCTAGCATCTCTTTCATTGATGTGAAGATGCCTCTGGCTTGGGGGCCATGTGCCCTGAATGCATTTTCCTGCCATGTGGGCCCCCCAGGCATAATCTGATGCATCTGTTGTTAGTGTTTGCCTGGCTGTGGGTAAAGTGAATGGCTGTCCCTTGTTGTGGTGACAGGCCTGTGCCCACCATCAAAACTACTGTTGCAGGCAGGGAATGAGTGAAATGAATGATTCAGGCTGTGGCAATGTTGAGTCCAAACACTTTTTAGATACCATTGTAGTTTCCTCATATGCAGTCTTGCATATGGAATTAGGAGAATGCAGGGGGCCATGTAGCCCAGAGCCTGCAGAATTTTTCTTGCAGATAACTGGGTCTTTGTTGCCATGCTTTTGAAGTAAGAAGTCAGTTGCCTTTGTTTGTCTGGCATGAGATAAGCCATCTGGGCAGTTGTATTTAAGCTTGCACCCAGGAATATTATCTCTTGAGAGGGTACTAGTTTTGATTTCTTTTTGTTTACTGTGTACCCTAGACAAATTAGTAATCTTTTTACAAACTCCAGATGCTTTAGTAGAATGTCTTTGGTCTCTGCTTGACTAAGGCAGTCGTCCAAGTAGGGATATACTTGAATTCCTCTTTGTCTGCAAAATGCAATTACTGGTGCCAGGTATTTTGTGAAGACCCTGGGCGCAGTAGAAGCCAAAGGGCAGTGCAGAGAATTGGTAGTGCATTGAGCCAGCTATGAATCTGAGGTATCTTCTGCAAGATTGTCTGATTGGGACATGCAGGTATGCCTCTTTGAGGTCCAAAGTTACAAGCCAAGCCTTCTTGCCCAGCACGGGCAGAAGCTGTTGCAGAGTCAACATTTTGAATTTCGGAACGTCCAGAAAAGTGTTTAGAATAGACAGGTCCAGAATTGGTCTCCATGCTTTGTCCTTTCTTGGTAGTAAGAAAAGTCTCGAGTAAAATCCTTGTCCCTGCTCTTGTTGTGGCACTGGTTGAATGGCTTGTTTTTGTGCCTCTGCCCATTGATTGTGTGGCAGGTCTAGCATACCTTTTGCCTTTGGAAGGGTGTGAAATTGGAACCTGTAGCCCTGAGAGACTATATTTAGGACCCATTTGTCCTGGGTGATTGTGTGCCAATTTTGTGAAAAAAGTGCTAGCTTTCCCCTAAGGGTGCTGCCAAAAGATAAGTGCTTGGCATTGGCAGAAGATGGAAGTCATTGGGACGGTTTCCTATATGGCTGTGATTTGTCTTCTCTGCTTTTGAAGGTAGAAGCACCCCATTGTTTGGGCCTGTATGAGCCCTGGGGCTGTTGTCTGCCTCTAGGGCATCTGTATCTGCCTCTTTGTGGCCTGTCTGACACGAAAGGACCAATTCTTAGAAGGCCAGTTCCTGCTAAATCTGGGTGGCTGTACCTGTAAGAAATCCTTCACTGTGTGCATAGATTTAGCTTTATCCTCCATTTTCTTCAACACCTCTTCTGCCTTAACACCAAAGTATCATGCTGTAATGGAGCATCCAATAATTTTGCTTTAACATGATCAGGCAGAGTCTGTTCCTTTAACCAAGCATGCCTTTTAATAACAGAACCTGTTACAGCGGCCCTGCAAGAGGCCTCCAGCGAATCATAACCACATTGCAAAGTATGTTTTCCCACTTGTTCAGCTGCATGCAATAAATCCTGCAATTCCTTGTTCTCAGAACATTCATTTGTCAACATTTTCTGTTTTAACAGAGACATTAAGTATTGCTGATATTTAAGGATATGAAACTGACAATTTAAAGCCCTTACAGCCAAGGTAGCAGAAGTGTAAACTTTTTCCCCCATCTGTTCAGTGCCCTAGAATCTCTATCTGAGGGGACAGGGTTTTTTGCAATAGCAGCCTTGACCCCTTTGGGACCCTGAGAAATAGTTTCTGGGTCAGCAGCAGGGTTTTTATATAGAAATGTATGAGAATCTGGAACCCTGTAGTATCTGTCTAGCTTAACAGGCGCAGGAGGTAAAGAGTCGGGAGACAGGCCGGACTCTGAAAATGCATCATCTACAATGTCTAGAACAGGTGGAATAGCAAGAGGTCTATGCTGAGGTAGTAGAAGAAAGTCTCTGAGCCTTTTCTTAGAATCTGAATAATCTTGGCTCTCCCAGTGGAAATGCTCCCTCATGGTATGCAGGGTTTCCCCAAAAGAGTAATCCACAGGAGGAGAAGCTGAAGGAAAAGATTCTTCAGCATCAGAATCCACATAGGGAGGAATAGAGTATCCCTGTTCTGAAAAGGAGTCAGAGGAAATGGAAACCTGATCAGAGGAATCATATTCAGTATCTTGCCTAGGCCTCTTATCAGGAGGGGGATGGGAACCCCTGATCAAAGTAATTAGGTCTTCGGCCATTTTGAGCATCTGTTTCTTAGGCATGGAAGTCTGTCCTGGAGAACGTTGTACTTGTTTCCTTGTCTTTAAAACTGTTTTCGTCTTTGATGCTGAAGTTGGCTTGATATAAAGTTGAGTAGGTCTGAAAACACCCTCAGAAGCCGATGCCTGCTAAGTGGCTCCGGACCCATCTGAGGGATTAGTTTCTGAAAGCCCAATACCTTGAGTATCCAGAGGCCTAGCTGTCTCCACGTGGGAGTCGGAGGCGGCCTGTGGCTCTGAGGTAGTGGGTGTCAGGGGCTGCGAAAGTGCCTCACTGAGAACCGGCGACTGGCCTAGAAGAGGCTTCGTCGTCGGTTTTGGACCTCGGATGCCTGTCCTTTTCTTTTTCCTTGCGCTTTTTATGAATTCCAGTCGTCGGTTGTTCCGACGGCATTATATAGTGAAACCTTCGGCCAAAGTAATTTAAAGCAAAATCGTACCAACGCTTAATAGTGCGTTGGGTAAATCTAGCACAAAACCGACAACTAGCTACGTCGTGGTCAGGGCCTAGGCAAGGAATACAGTAAGAATGAAAATCCTTATGAGGTATTTGCTTCCCACAAAAAATACAATTGTTAACTTTTTCTGACATCGGTCTGGAGCAAGAAAAAAGTTTCCCCAACGGGCTACTTAGCTTTATAGAAGACTTTGGATCTGAAATTCAATTTCTAAAATCTCAGGAGTCGGCCAACTGGCACTTGCGAACTGCTTTTGCTTCGGGCACCGCACGGCAAGAAAGACTGAAGAAAATGGCGTCGGCTGCATCTTTTATACCCCTGGCACACTGACGTCAGGGAAGAGGCGACAGCAACCGACCAGCCGGACCAGGACTTTGGATAGCCAGCAGGATAACCCAAGTGTAATGACTGCAACAGTGAAACACGATGAACATCGCTCTGCTCCCTGTTACCTCAGATTGGGTTTGGAAGTTAACAGATAAAAGTGGAGGCTACCTCTGGTCATAACAGACCTGCAAGAAAGGAGTACACAAGATCAACCAAGAATCTCCAGGTGGGGATGGAAGGTGGGAGGTAATGAATGAATAAAGATAAACAACACACATGGAACGTTACAGTAAGACATAACTACTTTATCTGATGTTTTTCATTACTGATGGGACAGAGTCCCCAGCTACTTGTATTCCTGGGTAGTCCTCATGGAACGTCATTCCTGAGCACCATGGAGACAAAGGAAGCTCTACCTCTGGAGGCCAAGTCCAATTTGTAATGAAGAATAAAGGTATGAGGTTTGGCCCAAGTTGCAGCTGAGCACATATCACTGAGGGAAGCCTTAGCATGGAAAGCTACTGAAGTTGCCACAGATCTTGTAGAATGTGCTTTGACTCTAGGCAAGGTGAGATCGTTTTTGTTGTAGATAAAGGTGATACATTTTCTCAACCAAGAAGCCAATGTAACTTTTGATACAGGATGACCCCGTCTAGGTCCAGAAAAAGCCAGAAACAGTTGGTGTGACTTACGGGCAGATTTTGTTCTGTCCAGATAAAATCGTAATTGCCTATGAACATCCAAGGAGTACAGGCAATACTCTCCCTTGTTAGAGTGGTTAGGAAAGAACACTGGAAGGTCAACAGACTGATTGACAGATTGCTCTGACACCACTTTTGGTAAAAAGGTAAAATTAGTTCTCAGTGATACCCTATCCTTATGGAAGATAACCTAGTATCTACCTATGAACCTATCTGCCCGAAGGCATTTATAAGCCTAGCCAGAATGTGTTGGCTTTCGCCACCCCCTTAGATTATTTCCCTGTGCCTCTGTCCAGCAGAACCATTGAAGTGATCCCCGGGGTAAACTTTCCATTTCCCATCCACTCGTCAAGATTTCTCTTGAAGAGGGTTAGTAAAGCGCTCTGCCTAATGTAGACTGGAATCTTGTTCCAGAGCATGGAAGTCTCTGGGACAGGAATCTATCCCTCCAGCACGTCCTATTTATTGTTGTGGTGAGGTTTAGATCCCTGGAGCGTGTGGCTCCAGAGGGGATATGGTTTTCTTTAGGTGGAGCATGTCTATCAATTCTGGGTTGGACATGGCCTTGTATGTCAGGAAGAGATCACCTCTGAGTAGGCGGTATGCAACCGAGTACAGCTGGAGTTTCTTCAGTCGAGCTGCATAGGGCGTCTGCTTGAGGCCAGTGATAGTCTTGGTGAGGAACTTCTGTGGTCTTTCCAGCTGTTGCAAGTGTCTTGTAAGGTACATCCCAAATGGGGCATTGCACTCTATGATGGGTTTGATGAGTGATGCGTAGAGGGGCCCAATGACCTCTTTCGATCTGGATGCAAACCCTTTTGTGATTAGGTGGGCCACATAGAAGAATTTTCTAACCACTTTGGCAATGTCATTATCAAAGGAGAGGTTACTATCTACTTGGCTCCCCAGATCCCTTATTACATCTTCCATATTTAGGGGGCTACCACCTATGTGGTAGTTTGTGGGTACTTTGTTTTTTTCCAAAGGGGATGACTATGCACTTTTTGGCATTTAGCTTGAGGCCATGGTTTTGACACCAGGTATCTGTCTTAGTGAGACCCTTTTGGAGGATGTCTGTCAGCTGGAGAGTCAATTATAGTCCCTAGTTTGCAGTCGTCTGTGAACTTGGTCAGCCATAGTCCTTCTGTGCTTTCCTGTACCTCTGAGAAGTATATGCAGAACAGGAGGGGTCCTAGGACTGAGCCCTGGTGAATGCCAGTTGTAACTGGTTTAGAGTCAGACCTAGCTCCTGCAACTCTTACCATGTGGGCTTTGCCCATGAGCCAATTGGCAACCCATCTTGTGATGTAGGGGTTTATGTTCAGGCTGGTGAGCTTGTCTATAATACCAGAGTAGGGAATGGTGTTGAAGGCCTTTGCGAGGTCTAGGTAGGCTGTGTGGACCACCTTTCCCTCGTCTATAGCCTTGATAACTGTCTCAAAGAAGTCCACCAGGTTTAGGAGGCATGATCTGCCCTTAAAGCCGAACTGGGTAGGGTCCAGTGTTTGGAGGTTTCCAATGTCTGTTAATGAGACAGGGAGGTTTGATGCAAAAGGTCTGGAGTTCCGACAATCACTTGGCCGATGCGATTGCAATCAAGAACAAAGTTTTCCGAGAGAGATATTTTACATCACATGAAGACGCAGGTTCCAAGGGAGGAGCGGTTAGAGCTTGCAGAACCAAAGCCAAACCCCAAGGTTGTATGGGTTCTCTAAAGGGAGGTTTTAGGTGGATAACCCATTTCAAGAAAGTCTTACAGAGTCTGTATGACATAAGTGAAGAATCTTGAAAACCAATATGAAAATTTGAGATGGCAGCTAAATGTACACGGATAGTAGAAGCAGACACCACAGAGTGGAAAAGATGTGATAAGTAATCCAATACCACCGAGACTGGGGTTGACAAGAGGTCTAATTGTTTACTTGCTGCCCATAGAGAGAACCTTTTCTATTTGCTCAGCTAAATTAGTCTGGTGAACGATTTATGAGATAAAATAAGAATACTGCGCACAGGGGACGAAAGGTTTTCATGATGGGCAAACACTGGAAGTGGAGAAACCAAGCTGTCAGTTTCAGGGTTGTTAGACTGGGGTGAATCAGACCCTGCGGATGAGAGATCAACGTTTGGGATGGATTGAGGATCCACAGTTGATCTAGCAGGTGAGGCCAGAGAAAGGGAAACCAGACTTGTAGAGGCCAATATGGAGCAATGAGGATCACTTTGTTCTTCAACTGTCGTGCTTTCTTTAGAAATTGGGAGATGAGAGTAAGCATAAAGAAGACCCGAGGGCCAAGCGTGGACTACAGCGTATCTTGGTGACTGTCCCCGAGGGGGGATCAGGGCAAAGTAGCTGCTGTAGTTGGTTGGGGAGGCAAATAGGTCGCAGTAAGCCTGGCCCCAGAGGTTGAAGATTTTTGCCTCTATCGAGGATTGAGGGACAACTCGTGAGGCTGTAGAATGCACCTGTTCAATTCGTCCGCTATCACGATGGAGCTCCCGGGAATGTGCATTGCAATCAGAAAGTGGTTGTAAGCTATCGCCCATTGCCATATTCTCAAGGCCTCTCGGCATAACAGGTAAGATCTGGAGCCCCCTTGTTTGTTGATGTACCAGACCACTGACGTGTTGTCCGAATGGATCACAATTGTCCCTAACGGAAGGATGGAGTGAAATGCTTGCAACGCTAGAAACACCGCCCTCAGTTCCAGACAATGATATGGAAAAGGGCCTCAGTCTCCGATCAGGTACCTTGGACTGAGTTTCCCGGACTCAGACCCCCGCCCACCCCATCAGGGAGGCATCCGTGGTCACCGTGGCTATCCGTTTGATGGGGGTTGAAAGGGCGAGACCATTGTTGGGGATTTCGAGACGTCCACCAGAGTAAATCTTGCTTGCATCTCTAAGTTACACTTATCTGAAAAGACAAAGGATGTCATAGAGGGGACCACCGAGTGAGAAGTAGCCACTGAAGGAGCCTCATGTGGAATCTGGATAGAGGAACAATGGTAATTGAGTCTGCCACTGACCCCAATAGCTGGAGTATAGATCGAGCTGGGGATTTGTGGCGACAGAGCAGCTGATGAACTTGTCTTATTCTCTGAAGTCTGTGTTCTGGAAGGGATGCTGTGCAATTTCACGTGTCCGACAGTACCCCTATAAATTGAAAATACTGAGTTGGAGTTGTGTTGGATTTCTCCCAGTTTATAGTGATTCCCAGGCTTCGAGCTGTTAAGAGAGTATACTGCAGGGCTTCTTCCAGCAGACGCTTGGTGGGGGTGGTGAGGAGCCAGTAGTCTAGATATGGAAACGCCTGGAATCCTTGAAGTCGCAAATGAGCAATAACCACTGCCATGCATTTTGTGAACACACTGGGGGCTTTAGAGAGACCAACGGGCAGGGCTCTAAACTGGTAGTGACTGGCTGCTATACGGAAGCGGAGGTATCTTCTTGAGCGTTTGTACATTTTTATGTGGTAATACGCATCGTGAAGATCTACAGAGCACATCCAATCGTCTTCTTCCAGAAGAGGACGGATAGACTGAACCGTGACCATCCGGAAATTCTCTTTTTACAAATTTGTTTAGTGTACTGAGATCCAGAATTGGTCTCCAGTCCCCTGTCTTTTTTGGCATTAAAAAAAAACAGATCCTATCTGGTCTGGGGGGACCATCTGGATGACTTTTTGTAGCAACTTTTGGATTTCATGTGCTGCTGTTTCCCTTTGACTGGGTGGAACGTCAGGTAATACTCTTGATGAGACTGGGCATAGATGGAAGGAGATGTGATAGCCTCTGGATATAATCCGTTGTACCCAAGAGAGTCTTTTCTTTTGCCAGGCAGTGAAGTACAAGGAGAAATGACCCCCGACCGCTTCCAGAGGTGAGCAGTCGGGCAACGCTTCAGGAGGGTTGATAGGGGTGGCCAGAGAAAATCTCTGGAACCCCGGTTTCGTGGACCTCCTCTGCCCCAAAAGGGGGGGGGGGTCTTCCATTGGAGTTTCCCTCTCTGCCTCTAGGGGAGAACTCGGCATGTGCATCCCAAAAAGAACCCTGTGACTTCTTGTGCCAGATCTTTCCGCTCCTCTGATTTCTGAAGTAGAATCGCTGAGGAGTACAGTGTCTGACACCAACGGCGGACATGGTCTTGCCATCTTGTTCGCACCTTGCCAGCGTATCCTTGACTTTAGGGCCAAACAAAGAAGCGGCCTCTATGGAAGCATTCATGAAAGAAGCCTGGAGTCTGCAAAGGCACATCCAAGCATGTTGTCTGGCGACTATACTTGCGCCTGCCGCTCTAGCCGCCGCTTCCGTTGTGTGAGAAATAAGACACATGGAAGAGTTGAAAATGGACTCTAGGGTGGCTATCTGAGAAGCCACAGTATCATGGACTTCGTCAGAAACAGCTCCTGCCAAGGTTTCAGAAAGCTGGTTGATAAGACCGCACTGAAGCCGGGTAAAATGTGCCAAATAATTCAAAGACCTTACGGCAAAGGTCAATGAAGCAAACACACACTTCCCTAATCTGTCAATCGCCAGGGACTCCTTGTTCGGCGGATGGACAGTTTGTCTCTCTTCTGCCAAATCCTTCTAAGTAGCAGCTTCCACCATCATAGCATTTACTGGAAGACCTCGTGACCAATGGGGGTGCTGCTCAGCTGGGGGAGGGGGCGATAATATCTTAGTTGGTCTCTTAGGTATCACTTCCATGGTGTCACAAGCCTTCCATGCCGGCTGGACGAGCTCATCGGCAGGCGAGGTGACCCAGGAGGTAGGAGGCCAGGCAAGAAAAGGTGCAGGAATACGGATTCCTCAGAGTAAGGATTACAGGGCTTCCAGTCACCCCTCTAAGGATTTCTAGGATGTTGCCAAAGGACTCCTCATCAGAGGGTGACTGTGGGGACCCTTCCCCATCATCAAAATCCGTATCTTCAGTCAATGACTCCTCAGTGGAGTCCATGTGCTTCCTCTTACACAATGCTTTGCAAGGTGCTTCCTCAGTGGGAGGTTCTGGGGGAGACTGCAAAGAGGGGGTCTCCTGAGGAGGAGAAATCTGAGGCTCTTGTGCCCAGCGTCCGGCAGTTGAAGCTTATGGTAGTTTCGGCACAGAGGGGGGAGAGGACTCCAACAAATGAGCTTTGCCAGCAGAGGCAGGCACCCTCTCCATGGCCTGGAAGGCTGGCCCGCCCAAGGTGGGATGGGCGTCCGGAACCGAGAATGACCACCTCGGAACCAGGATCACACCCCACCCAACGAGCCCGCCCCCAGACCAGGAATCTCAAGAGGACTGTGAACCGCAAGAGAGAGCATCCCTGGAAAGTGCCATAGAAAAATATTGGCGTGGAGCCAGGAATGCCCTCCTCAATGGCACAGCCACTGGTCTGAGAAGAGCCTGATGCCCAGTGCACCGAAGGCCACAAGGATGACTCTGGTTCAAAAGTGAGATCCACTACTGGATTCTGAGGGAGGGAAGCTGATGTCGGAGTAATAGGCTTCGAGATTTGAGTGGAAGTCGAAGGAGGAGTATATGTTGGGTGTTTGAGGAAATATACGTTCACCTGAATGAGGGAATGTGGACTTCCCAACAGTTGAGAGAGACCTCTGGCCACAAGCAACTGGTCAAGAAGCCGTAACACATCCTGCACAGAAAGACTCTTGGTTGACCTCATGGAGAAAGCTGATGGCGATTCTGGCCTTTCTAGGAAAGGACTATACTGACTGCGAGCAAAAGGATCCAGTGAAGGGGAATATTTGGTCCTTGCTAATTCAAAAGGTGCAGAGCTCAGAGCCGAGGAAGTCTGCACCAAAGAAAACAGTGTGGAAAAAGTCTGCGTCGAAGATGTCAGCGCCGTAGTAGCTGAAGGTGTCTGCACCATTTTATTTATTTTTTTTATTTATTTAACATTTGTTGACCGGGAAAGTCCGACTAGGTTCCACAGATCCTGTTTTCAGCAGAGGCCCGGGGAGAAATGCTCCAGAAGCATGTCTTTAGAATGTGGGAGGAAACCGGAGTACCCGGAGGAAACCCACGCGAACGCAGGGAGAACATGCAAAGGTATAAAGGCACAGGTCTGCCCAGAAGAGTACGGTGCTGTAGTGGAAAGTGTCTGCACCGGCAATAAGGATAGTGATGAGAAGGACTGCACCTAAGCACATGACGGAGCAGAAAATGTCTGCGCAGTGGAGTACAGAAGGGTTACACTTGGAGCCGAAGGTGACTGTACCAACAGTGCCGAAGGGGACTGAACCTGTACTGACGGTGCAGTTAAGTGTTGCAACAGAACCATTGGAACCGTAGTTGTCTGCACCGGGAATGCTGGTGCCGGTATTGATAAAGGAGATATGGCTGTAGTCAGAATCATTTGGGGCAGTGCCGGGCCTGGAGCCGACAGGGTCAGAGGGGGCAGCGCCAGAGTAGTAATCAATTTCACCTTCTTGTCAACTCAGAGGAAGAATGGAGAGACTTTGATGAAGAGGAGGAAGAAAGTACAGTTTTGTACACTTACCATAAATGTAGATGTTCCGAGTGTATTCACTGTTGCAGTCATCACATTTGGGTTACCTGCCTGCAGGTAGACCTCAGCTGGCCCGAATACCAGAGTCTTGGGATTTCTGCGTCGGATGCTGTCGCCTCTTTCATGACGTCAGGCTGTCAGCGGTATAAACATGTAGCAGACGCCATTACATCAGTTTTTCTTGTCCCAGATGTCAGGAGTCCACAAAATAGGAAGAAATTACATGGTATGGGATCACCTCCAGCAAAAAGTAAATACCACTGCCATGAGATATGGCCAAAAAAGAGAATATGTAGAAAGTATAAAAATCAGGGGGCTGCAGGAAGGGTAAAGTACAGTTTTGTACCTACCATAAATGTAGATGTTCGAGTGCTAATACAGCTGCAGTCATAACAGATGGGTTCTCCTGCCGTCAGGCGGGTCATCGGTCGGCCGAATTCCAAAGTCTAGGTCCGGCGTCGGTTGTCGTCGCTTTCTTTCCTGACGTCAGTGCAACAGGGGTATACAAGACACAGCCGACGCCATTTTCTTCAGTCTTTCTTGCCCCAGATGTCAGGTGCCCCCAGAAGGAAGGTAATATATATAAAAATATATATATATATATATAGATATATATATATCTATAATATATAATCATGCATTGCAATATAATCAAAAAACAGTAGTTGCAAGCAAATACACCATAGAAGGATAACCCAATCAAGTTGTAAGATGAGGAGTTAGCCACTAGGTCTGTACCCAGAGGGGAAGGAGGGAGGGAAACCTGGACTGCAGCTGTATTAGCACTCGAACATCTACATTTATGGTAGGTACAAAACTGTACTATGTTCATCGTGCATACAGCTGCAGTCATAACAGATAGGTAGAATCCCAAAGCTACGCACAGGGTGGTAGGCACTAGGTGGAACTGGGAGGAGCCAGAATGCCCTGCAACACCAGCAGTGGCAAAGCCTGCTCTAGTTTTGGAGTATAAAGGTAGGTGATAGTGTTTAGTGAAGGTATGCACAGAACTCCAAGTGGCTGCCTCCAAAATATCTTTGGTAGGGACTCCTCTGAGGAAGGCTGCAGAGGTAGCTGTGGCCCTTGTGGAGTGGGATCTGATGCCTGCAGGTACAGATTTACCATGAAAGGAGTAACATAACCGTATGCAGTGGCCTATCCATTTTGAAATTGTCTGTTTGGAAATTGGCTTCCCTTGAGCTCCTACAGCATACGACACAAAGAGTTGTTCTGATTTCCTGAAAGGCTCTGTTCTGTCCAAATAGTAACGTAGCTGTCTATGGATGTCTAAGGAATGTAGCAGCCTTTCCCCTTTGTTTTGAGGATTGGGGTAAAGGTAGGTAAGTGTATGGCCTGATTTAAAGCTACCCTGGATACTACCTTAGGCATAAATGACAGGTTGGTTCATAGGGAAACCCTGTCCTGATGGAAGATGAGAAAGGGCTGCACAGCCATGAGGGCTTGTAGTTCCGAAACCCTACGAGCTGAGGTAATGGCCAGAAGGAAAGCTGTTTTCCAGGACAAATATTGCAAATCTGTTGAGGCAGCTGGTTCAAAGGGAGGCAATGTTAATTTTTCTAGAATGTAATTAAGATCCCAGGCTGGTATTGGTTGTTTCCTTGGAGGTCTTATATTCTTAGCCCCTCTGAGGAACTGTCTTAAGAGTGGGTGGGAGAATAAGGGTGGATCAGTGTTGTATTCTGCAGAAATGGCTGAGGCATGGATTTTGATGGAGGAAAATGAAAGTCCACTGTTCAACAGCTCAGCTAGATACTGTAATATCTGAGGTAAATTCAGTTTTCTAGGATCCTGGCCTTTTTTCTCATTCCAAGCGCAAAACCGTTTCCATTTTGCGGAGTAAGCCTTTCTAGTAGATGGCCTTCTGGCCTCCAAAATGACATCCTGCACCTCCTTGGAGAGTAGGGTCTGTTGTGGTGTTAAGGAATTTTCCATGCAGCCAGATTGAGTGTTTTCAGCTGACTGTGAAGAGTTTTGTAGCTGTGCTGAGTCAGTAGAAGAGGCATTAGAGGTAGGGTCCAGGGAGGAGAATGTGTTAGGCTCCTCAGGAGTGGGTACCAGTGTTGTCTTGGCCAGTCTGGAGCGATCAGTATCATCTTCGGTCTGTCTGCTCTTGCTTTCAAGAGCACCTTGGGCAGAAGAGGCAAAGGTGGGAAAGCGTAAACTGTCCGTGCTGCCCAACTGAAAGAAAGGGCGTCCACTCTCCAGGCCTTTGGATGGAATGCCCTTGAGCAGAATCTTGTCAATTGATGATTCCTGTGGGAGGCAGAGAGATCTATGTCTGGCCTTTCCCACACTTGGATTATCTTTGTAAACACTTGAGGATGCAACTTCCATTCGTGCGGGTCTGTCATATTTCTGCTTAGATTGTCTGCCAGCGTGTTTTCCAAACCTGGCAGGTACTGTGCTTGAAGTTCGATTTGCCATTCCAGAGCCAAGTTCCAAAGTGACATGGCCAGCCTGCACAGGAGGTATGAATGTGTTCCTCCTTGTTTGTTTATGTACCACATTACTGTGGTGTTGTCTGTTCTTATCAATAATTGCCCTGGATGCAGGAGGTCCTTGAAAGCTGTAATTGCATTTATCACTGCTAGCATTTCCTTTTGATTGATGTGAAGGTGCTTTTCCTTTTGGGACCATTTGTCCTGAATGCACCTGTCTGTCATGTGTGCCCCCCAGGCGTAGGCTGAGGCGTCTGTTGTGATGACTTGATTTGCTTGAGGCTTGCAGAATGGTAGACCTGTGTTTGTTTGGCATGCTTGGGCCCACCATAGAAATTCCTTTTGCAAACATGGGATTAGTGGTATCATTGTTTCCAAACTGTGGCTGTGTTGAGACCATAGATTTTTTAGGTACCATTGAAGTTTCCTCATATGCAACTTTGCACATGGGATTAGAAGAATGCAAGATGCCATGAAGCCCAGAGCCTGAGGATTTTCCTTGCAGTTAGCCTGGTACAATTTGCTAGTATTTTGAAGTACTGAGTTAGTTGCCCCTGTTTTTCTGGCGTAAGATAGGCCATCTGGGTGTTTGTGTCCAAGTTGGCACCCAGGAAAATTATTTTCTGAGATGGTGTTAGCCTGGATTTCTCTTTGTTGAATGTGTATCCCAGAGAATTCAATAACCGTGTTACATAAGCCAGATGTTCCAGAAGTATGTGTTTGCTGTCCGCTTGGATCAGGCTATCATCCAAATAAGGGTAAATTTGTATCCCTTGAAGTCTGCAGTAGGCAATTACTGATGCCAGGCATTTTGTGAATACTCTGGGTGCAGTAGATAAGCCAAAGGGCAATGCAGAGAATTGATAGTGGATTGAACCTGCAAGAAATCTGAGGTATCTTCTGCAGCTTTGTCTGATTGGGACATGCAGGTATGCCTCCTTGAGGTCCAATGTTACCAGCCAAGACTCCTTGCCCAGCATGGGAAGCTGCTGCTGTAAGGTGAGCATCTTGAATTTTGGTACGAGTAGAAATGTGTTTAGGATGGATAAGTCCAAAATGGGTCTCTAATCGGTTCCCTTCCTTGGTACCAGGAATAGTCTGGAATAAAAACCTTGACCTTGTTCGTGAGTAGGTACCTCTTGAATAGCTTTCATGTCCATGAGCTTTAACATTTGTATTTGAGCCTCTGCCCTTTGATTCTGTGGCAGGTTCGGCATGCCTCTCATTTTTGGAAGAGTGTGAAAATGAAACCTGTAGCCTCTGTTTATAATGTCCAGGATCCATTTGTCTGTTGTGATAATATACCAATTTCTTGTAAATAATGCCAGCTTTCCTCCCAAGGGTGCTGCCAGCTGAGACTTGCTTGGCATGGAAAGGAGGAAGTCATTGGGTTTGTTTCCTGTATTGTTGGGCACCGTCTTCGGCACCTCTTGGTGCTGGAGTTTGCCATTGTCTGCCTCTATATGATCCTTGAGATTGTCCTCTGCCCCTTGTGCGCCTATATCTACCTCTTTGGGGCTTGTCCATGGCTGGAAAGGACCAGGTTTTTTGAAGGCCAATTTCTGCTAAAATGTGGTGGTTGTACCTGTAGAAAAGCTTTGAGAGTTTGCATAGATTTAGCTTTTTCTTCCATTTTCCGTAGTATCTCCTCAGCATTAGTACCAAATAATACATCCTTTTGTAAAGGAGCATCTAGTAGTTTAGCTTTAACATGATCAGGCAAGGTTTGTTCCCTAAGCCAGGCATGTCTACGAATGACTGATCCTGTAACAGCAGCTCTACTTGAGGCCTCTAGAGCATCATAGCCACATTGTAAGGTGTGTTTACTCACTTGTTCTGCACTATGCATCATATCCTGCAACTCCTTCAAATCTGGTTGTTCAGGTTGTGACATTTTATTCCTTAATTGTGATAACAGAAACTGCTGATATTTAAGCATATGGAACTGCCAATTTAAGGCCCTCATGGCTAGGGTGGCCGAGGTATATACCTTCTTTCCCCACCTTTCTAAGGATCTAGACTCTCTTTCGGAAGGTAATGGATTCTTAGCAGTAGAGGCCTTCATTCCCTTGGGGCCTTGAGAAATGGTTTCAGGGTCAGCATTATGGCTTTTGTAAAGAAATCGGTGTGAGTTAGGAACTCTGTAGTACCTATCAGGCTTGACTGGGGCAGGAGGCAGGGAATCCGGATTAAGGCAAGCCTCCGAGTAAACATCAAGTATGTCCAAGACAGGAGGTATCGCCAGAGGTCTGTGCTGAGGTAGCAAAAGAAATTCCCAAAGTCTTTTCTTGGAATCTGAAAAATCTTGGCCTTCCCAATGGAAGTGTTCCCTCAAGGTATGCAAGGTTTCCCCGAAAGAAAAATCCTCTGGGGGAGATACAGAAGGAATGGACTGCTCTGCATCAGAATCTTCAAAAGGGGAGTACGAGTGTTCCTCTTCATCAGAATGTTCTGAAATAATGGAGCCCTGGTCAGAAGAGGGAGAATCTTCCTCCACTCTGGGTCTCTTGTCCGGAGGGGGTTGGGAACCCCTGATAAGAGTAATTAAATCCTCAGCCATTTTGAGCATCTGCTTTTTAGGCATGGGACCTGGAGATGGGCCCTGTGCAACAGGCCTCTTGGGATGCATGGCTGATTTGGACTTAGTAAAGGCCTTAATGGAAAAGGAAGATGAGGGTCTGAAGACACCATGGGTGGAAGTGGACCTGTCCACATTAAGAGGCTCAACACTCACAGTGGCTTCGGTAGCTGTAGTCATGGCATGGGCCGAGGTACCTGCGGTCTCGGTTACAGAAGACACCGCCAGAGAAGTGTCGTCGGTAGTCAGGGGCTGCGTAGGCGCCTCGCTGAGAACCGGACCATGTGTAGCCGGTTTTGGCTTGGTGTCGTTGGAGACCGCGGACCTCGCGTGTCGGTCTTTGTCCTTGCGTTTTTTGGACAAAACGGTAGTCGGAGTCTCCGACATTTTATAATCAAAAGCTTTACCAAAAAAGTGCTGGGCGAACTCCGCCCGACGCTTAATAGTGCGTTTATTGAAAGTAGCACAAAAGCGACAGCCCGAGACGTCGTGGTCTGGGCCTAAACAAGGTATACAGAGGGAATGGAAATCCTTATGCGGTATTTGCTTCCCACAAGAAATACAATTGTTAACTCTGTCTGACATCGGTCTGAGGGCAAGAAAAGTTTCCCCAATGGGGTACTTAGCTTTAAAGAAGACTTCGGTTTCCAAATTTTCGTAATTTAAGGAGCTGGCCGACCGGCACTTGCAAACTGCTTCTGCTTCAGGCACCGCGCGGCAAAAAAGACTGAAGAAAATGGCATTGGCTGTGTCTTACATACCCCTGTCGCACTGACGTCAGGAAAGAAAGCGACGACAACCGACGCCGGACCTAGACTTTGGAATTCGGCCGACCGAGGACCCGCCTGACGGCAGGAGAACCCATCTGTTATGACTGCAGCTGTATGCACGATGAACATCCTGGGACTGCAACAGTGAATACACTCGAACATCTACATTTATAATAAGTGTACACAACTGTACTATGTTCTTCGTGTTTCACTGCTGCAGTCATCATACTTGGGTAGATTCCCAAAGGTGAGGAAGAGTGGAGGCAGTTAAGAAGCATTAGGGCTGGCTAGCAGACCTTGTAAGACTGCTGTAGCAAGTCCAGCTTTGGATTTAGAAAAGATAGGTAAGTGGGTAATGCTTGGTGAAGGTGTGTAAAGGTGTGTACAGAACTCCAGGTTGCAGCTTCCAGGAGGTCCCGGGTAGGGATTCCCCTGAGAAATGCTGCAGAGGTTGAGGTAGCCCTAGTGGAATGGGTTCTGATCCCCTGTGGGGTAGGTATTCCATGGTGCTTGTAGCAGAAATGGATGCAGTGTGCTATCCATTTGGAGATGGTTTGCTTTGAAATGGCCTTGCCCTCTGCTCTGCCCCTATAGCTGACTAGCAGCTGGTCAAATTTTCTGAACAGTTTAGTCCTGTCAAGGTAGAACCTAAGATGTCTGTGCACGTCCAAGGAGTGCAGGATCCTTTCCCCTTTATTCTGGGGATTTGGAAAAAAGGTAGGTAAATGGATGGATTGGTTTAAAGCCACACTGGATATCACCTTGGGCATAAATTATGGGTTAGTCCTGAGGGAAACTCTGTCTGCATGGAAGATAAGAAGTTATGTACCTACCATAACGTTCCATGTTAGTTGTCTTCTTCTCGCCTTCTTTCTTGCTGGATGGGTTCGGAGCCAATCCTCGGCTCCGACTCGGCCATCTACTAAAGCTCGAGAGCTATTTACTGGCTCGAGGCCTCCCTTATCCCACAATGCTTGGCGCTAGATACCCAGATCTCGTTTGGCAGAGCTAACACGATAGAAAGAATTTTTAAGGACACCTGTCCAAAATACAAGGTTACCTACAGTACTAAAACAGAGGACGACGTAACCCAGATAAGACTCAGCCAGAGGAAGAAGGCCTCAAAAAAGGACTCTCTTCGGTCTGTCCAGGCTAGGGGGATGGAGGGTGGGATGCAAGAAAGAAGGCGAGAAGAAGACAACTAACATGGAACGTTATGGTAGGTACATAACTTCTTAATGTTAAGTTGTCCATCTCGCCTTCATTCTTGCTGGTTGGGACAGCGTCCCTAGCATCTTAGTCCTGGGTGGCTCATCGGAACAGGCTCTTGAGCACAGTGGAACCAAAATCAGCTCTACTCCTAGAGGCCATACTCAACTTATTATGTGAAATGAAGGTATGAGGAGTGGCCCATGTGGCTGCAGCACAAATAGATTCCATTGCTAGTCTAGCTTGAAAAGCTACCGAAGTAGCTAACGCTCTGGTGGAATGACCTTTAGGTTTAGTAGGGAGTTCTTTAGGTCTCAGCTGATAAATCAAAGTAATAATAAGAGGACAACCACCCGGATAAGGTTACTTTAGAAACTGGCAGGCCCTGTTTGCCCTCAGCATAGGACAGGGAAGAGTTGGTCTGATTTTCTTGTTTGCTTAGTCCTGTCCAAATAAAAATGTAATTGCCTATGAACATCCAATTGGTGTAACTTTTGTTCAGCTCTGTTCAAATAGTTAGGAAAAAAGACAGGTAGATCAATAGCCTGATTCAGGTTTGTTTCAGAAGGTATCTTGGGCAGAAAAGAAGGATTAGCCTTGACTGAAACTCTATCCTTGTGAAACACAAGGTAAGGAGGACGAATACAGAGGGCTTGAAGTTCAGAAACTCTCCTAGCTGAGGTGATGGCTACTAAAAAGAGTCTCTTCCAGGAGAGTAATTTTAAGGAACAGGAAGCCGCAGGTTCAAAAGGAGGGAGAATCAAGGAAGCTAATATCAAGTTTAAACCCCACAGAGGCAGGGGATCTCTGACCGGGGGCCTAAGTAAAATAGTCCCTTTCTTAAAGTCCTTGCAAAATTTGTGGGACATGATGCTGGTTTCTGACAGGCCAGCGTGGAAATTTGCAATAGCAGCTAATTGGACCCTCATGGTGGCAGACGAGGAACCAGCTTGAAAAAGTTGCGCTAAAAAATCTAGAACGTGATGGACAGGGGCTGTAAAGGGGACTATATTCCTAGCCTCTGCCCAGAAAGAGAAACGTTTCCACTTACTAGCATAAGTCTTCCTGGTGGTAGATTTGTGCGAAGAAAGGATGATTTCACGCACTGGCTGAGAAGTCTGCGGAAGCCTGGCTAAGGTTGGAAGTGGAGCAACCAAGCTGTGAGGTTGAGACACTGAAGGGATTGGTGCAGCCCGCCCGACTGATGGACCAAGAGGTCTGGCACTGGGTCCAGATTCCAAGGCTGCTCCAGTAGGTGACGATGCAGGAATGGGAACCAAATTTGTCGAGGCCAGTAAGGGGCAATGAGAATCATCCTGGATCCCAATGCGGTCGCTTTCTGAATTAGTTTCGGAATTAAGGGAAAAGGTGGGAATGCATACAGAAGACCCCGGGGCCAATCGTGAACTAGAGCGTCTCTGGGGGAGTGCCTGGGAAGGGGGAAGAGAGTGAAGATGTCATCGCACTTGCTGCTGAGAGGAGTTGCGAAAAGGTCGCAGCAAGGTTGACCCCATCTGTGGAAAGTTTTGTCCGCAACTGACTGATTGAGAGACCACTTGTGAGGCATGAGAATAGCTCTGCTTAGCCTGTCCGCTATGACGCTGGACTTCCCGGGGATGTGCGCTGCTATCAGAAACCGTTGAGAAGAGATCGCCCACTGCCAGAGTCCGAGTGCTTCTCGACATAAGGGATAGGACTTGGTTCCGCCCTGCTTGTTGATGTACCACACTACAGACATATTGTCTGTTTGAATTGCAATAGCCCCGGTGGGTAGAGAGTTTTGAAGAACTTGCAACGCTAAAAGCACTGCTCTCATCTCCAAGACGTTTATGTGTAGGTGGTACTCTAGAGGTTGCCAAGTGCCCTGGACAGTCCTGCCCTGAAAATGCCCCCCCCCCCGATCAGGGAGACATCTGTGGTCACCGTGGCAACAGGAGGAACAACAAACGGTCTGCCCTGGAGTACTAGACGGGAGACCATCCACCAAGCTAGGTGGTCTTCGCATGATTGAGTAATTATTATGTTGTGAGACATCGGAAGTTGTTGAAAGGATCATTGGGTAAAGAGCATCCACTGAAGAATCCGCATGTGAAAACGAGCCAGGGGAACTAGCATGATTGCTGCTGCCATGAGACCCAAAGTTTTTAGTACAAATCTGGCCTGAATCCTCTTGCACTGTAGTAAGACCTGCACATGTCGGCGAATGTCTGACACACTGTCTAGAGGAAGTTTTGCAGACAGCTCTTTTGTATTTAATCTTGCACCTATAAAGGTTATAGGCTGAGAAGGCGACAATGCAGACTTTTCGTAATTTATTGAGATACCTAGCTCGGAACAAGTTAGGATGGTATAATCCCCTGGCTCACAGTAGCTGATGCCTGGTGGAAGCAGTAAGGAGCCAGTCGTCTAGATATGGAAACACCTGGAATCCTCACCGTCTCAGGTGAGCCACAACCACTGCCATGCATTTGGTGAACACTCTGGGGGCTGTGGTGAGACCAAAGGGCAGGGCTCTGAATTCATAGTGACTGGCTCCCAGCCGGAGCGCCTGTCCATTTTGATATAGTAGTACGCATCCTGAAGGTCTATGGAGCACATCCAACTGTCCTGACCCAAAAAGGGTAGAATGGACTGAAGTGTGACCATCCAGAACTTCGTTCTTTGAATAGATTCGTTTAACCTGCTGAGATCCAAAATGGGTCTCCAGTCCCCTGTCTTTTTTGGTACCAAAAAGAACTTGGAGCAAATTCCAGATCCTTGCTGGTCTGCTGGGACTGGCTGGATGGCCCTTTCTTCTAGCAGTTTTGAAATTTCTGGCACTGCTTGTTCCCTTAGACCTGGTGGAACATCTGGAAGGGACTTGGTTGTTTGTACAGGGGTGTGGACAAAGGAGATTTTGTAACCCTCGGACATGGACCATACCCATTTGACTTGTGTGAGGAGTTGCCAGGCTTCTGGGTACAGTGACAATCTTCCCCCGACTGCCTCCGAAGGTGGACAGTCGGGGGTTTGTCAGAGAAACATTCTCTGCTACCCTGATTTTGCGGACCCCCTCTGCCCCTCAGGCGGTGTCTATTATTGTTCCCTCCTCTGCCCCTGGAGGGAAACTCACCACGTGTGTCAGGCACGACTCCCTGGGGTTTGTGAAGCCACATTTTTCCACTCTTCTGACCCTTAGGGTATGGTCTAGAAGGAGTAGAAAAATGGACTCCCACGGCAGAGAGAGTCTTGCCTTCCTGCTCACACCTGGTAAGGGTATCCTTCACCTGTGGTCCAAACAGAGCCAAACCATAGAAGGGGGTATTGGTGAAGGACGCCTTAAAGGGGTCAGCAAAGTTACATAACTGCATCCAGGCATGTCTTTTCAAAGCCACGCCTGTACCTGCGGCCCTACTCGCCCCATCGGCTGCATAAGAAATGAGCCGCATGGAGGAGTTGACGACAGAGTTAAGGGTCGCCAGCTGGGAGTTAATCTTATCCTGAGCCCCCGCAGCTGATGGATCCCTATTACCCAGTTCCTTGAGAAGATCCCTTTGAAGGCGGGTGAAATAGCACAGATAATTCAGCGACCGCATGGAAAATGTCGCTGAGGAAAACATCCGCTTCCCGTACCGGTCCATTGTCCTAGACTCTATTAGGTGGATGGACAGGCACCGAAGGGTCAGCCAACTCCTCCTTAGTGGCTGCTGCCACCACCATGGCATCACCGGGGACACCTTTTGTCAAAAACTGTTTGTTGGGTGAAGCTGTAATGAACTTAGTTGGCCTGCGGGGAGTTGGTTCCACTTGTGTCCGGAGCTGACCATGCCCTTCGAGCCACTACTTCCATAAGCGGGTTGAAGGGTGGAGACACCCAGGAGGTGGAGGAGCGAGAACCAAACACGTCCAGGTATACCGACTTGTCCTCGGAAGGGTTAAGGGCAGTACAGTTCCCCCTCTGCTTAAGGATCTCTAGGATGTCTGAAAAAGAGAGATCCTCAGAGGGGGATCTTGGGGCCCCTTCCGAATCCTCCAAGTCGGTATAGACATGTTTCCTCCTACATTTTCTCTTCTGAGGGGGCTCCTCTGAATGATCAGGGGAAGCCTCGGAAGAGGAAGATACACCCAATGGGACGACCTGGAGCGTCTGTTCTCCATGCTTGGGGACAGAAGGGTGGACAGAGACCGATGCAGGCACCATGGGGGGAGGAGCCGAAGGGGCCGATTGAGGAGCCGACTCAGGAGTCAGCACGCTCCTCATGACCTCAAAGGTGCCCCCATCAGGCAGAACAGAGGGTCCCCGCTCCGAAGAGACGTGAACCCCTCCCTGCACCGAGAGGGACGGCTCCGAGGCCGATGGGGACGAGCTCACCTGCGCCGAAGTCCCAAGAGGGAGAACGGGGTCGGACAAGGGTCCGATGCCACTCGCCCCACGGAGCTGACGAGGGAGTCCTGGCGCCGAGATCCCTCCAAGGAAGGAACCAATGAAGAGATCAGAGCCAATGAAGGAGCCAAAAGATGTGGTATCGGCTCCGACATTTCCAAGATTCGAGCCCCAACCAGCTCCGGCTCCGAACACAAAAGGGGAGTCGGAGGAGGAACTGCTGAAGACACCGGGACAGCCACAGTCTGTTGAGAAGGGCTAGTTAACATTTTGGCCACCTCTCCAAGTCATGATCAGATAACCTGGAGGACTGAGAGGAGTGGGACCTATGGCTTTGTTCCGACTGAAGCAACAGTGACCTCGGAGCCGAACGAACCAATTCTAGGGAAGGGGACCTAGAACGTTTTCAGCCCAACGACGGCTCCGATACTAAAGTCGGAGCCGACTGAGGTCTAGGGATGTCAGCTCCAGCCGGAGCCAAAGAGGAGGCAGATGCTCCGCCCGGCGACAGCTCCGAACTGAGAGCCAATGGCTTGGCGGGCTTTGAGGATTTCCCCGACTGAGGCTTCGCCGGGGATCCCTCTGGCTTAAGTAAGCCTCTCAAAATAAGCTTGTTCCTATGCTCCTGCAGGACTCTCGGGCTGAAGGCATGACAGACTGAGCAGGAGTCCTGCAAGTGTAGGGAACCCAAGCAATAAACACAAGAAGTGTGACAGTCTGTCAGAGACATCTTCTGACAGCACGAGTTACACTTCTTGAAGCCTGAAACTTTAGTATCCTTGGACATACTGGCCCGGGGATACTAAAAAGGGGAAAATTAAACTAGTGCTTAAACAAGGCACACAGAAACACTCACACACCCGCACTAGTTAAGCTAACAATAATAACCACAAAAAACTATCACACACACTTAACAACCATCCTTAATAAAAATATACAAATACTACAAGGCTAAAACACTACTCCTATAGGTACAACAAGGGTGGGGTTAGCCACTAATAGAGAAAAACAAGGGGGGGGGAGGGTAGAAACTCTCTAACTGAAAACGAGTTTCCTTAGTGGGACAAACTAGGGGATACACAGTCTAACTACACAAGGGAAAGACAATCTATATATAAGAAAAATACAAGGTAAATATTAGCTAGTAATACAAAAAGAAGGATTAATACAACCTGAGCCAGTAAAAGCGCAACCTCGTAGATGAAGCGACAAACGAGATCTGGGTATCTAGTGCCAAGCATTGTGGGATAAGGGGAGGCCTTGAGCCAGTAAATAGCTCTCGAGCTTTTGTAGATGGCAGAGTTGCTCCGAACCCAACCAGCAAAAATGAAGGCGAAATAGACAACTTAACATTGAAGGGTTCCCACAGCCATAAGGGCCTGTAACTCAGACACTCTTCTTGCTGAAGTGATGGCTAGAAGTAGGGCTGTTTTCCAAGAGAGGGATTTTAACTCTGCTGTAGCAGCAGGCTCAAAGGGGGAAGCGTGAGCTTCTCTAGTACAAAGTTAAGGTCCCAGGCAGGAGTGGGAGCTCTCCTTGTGGGTATTAGATTGTTAACTGCCCTCAGGAACTGTTTGGCCACTGGGCGAGAGAAGAGGGGTGGCTCCGTTTTGTAATGAGCTGAGATGGCAGAGGCATGAATCTTAATGGATGAGAAGGATAGGCCTTTGTGGAGCAGCTCTGTTAGATAATCTAGGATTTGAGGAAAGGTGGGCACGGCTGTGTCCTTTCCCTGAGACTGGCTCCAAGAACAGTATCTTTTCCACTTTTCTGAATAGGATTTCCTAGTACTAGGCCTCCTGGCTTCAAGGACGACATCCAGCACTTGTTTGCTGAGGGTTGAGGGTTGCTGGTGATGTATTCAGCGAATAAGCCAGGCTGCTAGGCTCAGGGTTTGCAGCTGAGGATGCAAAATCTGGCCCTCCTGCTGGGACAGAACAGAGGGGGTCTGATGCAGGTGCCAGCGTGGCACTGCTGTCAGACTGCGTAGGAGTGGGTACCAGTGCTGGCGTGGCCAGTCTGGTGCAATAAGGATTGTCCTTGGCCTGTCCTATTTGATCTTGAGTAGTACTTTTGAGAGGAGGGGCAGAGGAGGAAAGGCATAGATTAAGAGGTTTTCCCATCTAAAGGATAGGGCATCCACTTTCCATGCTTGGCTGTGGGGAGTTCTGGTGCAAAATTTGCTCAATTGATGGTTCTGGGGGGGGGGAGCAAAGAGGTCCACCTCTGGTGTCCCCCACCTGTGGATTAGAAGCTTGAATAAATTGGGTTCCAGTTTCCACTCGTGCGGGTCCATTAGATTTCTGCTTAAGTTGTCTGCCAGTGAATTTTGTTTGCCTGGAAGGAGCTCAGCTTACAGGTGCACTTGGTTGCTCAAGGCTGTGTTCCACAGAGCCACGGCTAACCTGCAGAGTGGGTAGGAATGAGTTCCCCCCTGCTTGTTTATGTACATGACTGTGGTGTTGTCTGTCTTTATAAAGAGTTGTCCTGGAAGGATAAGGTATTTGAAGGTTGTCAGAGCATTCTGTACAGGTAACATTTCTTTTTGATTGATATGCAGGTACATTTACATTTGTCCTGGGCTCCATTTGTCTTGAATGCATATACCTGCCATGTGAGCCCCCCATGCATAGTCTGATGAGTCTGTTGTCAGGGTTTGGGCGGGTGGGGGGGGGGGGGGTGTGAGTGAAAGAGAGTCCCTTGTTGTGGTAGCAGGCCTCTGCCCACCAAAAGAACTCTGTCCTTAGGCAAGGAATGATCGGAATCACTGTTTCCAGGTCATGAGAATGTTGACACCAGAGACTTTTTAAGTACCACTGACGTTTCCTCACATGCAGTCTTGCATATGGAATTAGGAGGATGCATGAGGCCAGGAACCATTGGGCTTGCAGTATTTTTCTTGTAGATAGCTGGGTTTGGGTGGCCAGTAGTTTGAAGTAATTTGTCAAATAAACCTGCTTTTCTGGAGTGAGGAATGCCATCTGGAAAGTTGTGTTCAAGATTGCTCCTAGGAATACAATTTCTTAGCTGGGTACCAGATGTGATTTTTTTTTCATTGATGATATACCCCAGAGAAGTTAGGAGTCTCTTTACAAATGTCAAGTGCTGAAGTAGCAATTCCTGACTGTCCACTTGAATCAGGCAATCGTCCGAGTATGGGTAAATTTGAATGTTTCTCTGCCTGCAGTATGCAATGGCTGCAGCCAGGCACTTTGCGAATACCCTGGGTGCAGCAGATAAGCCAAAGGGAAGTGCAGAGAACTGATAGTGCATAGAGCCTGCTCTGAAACGTAGATATTTCCTGCACGACTCCCTTATGGGGATATGCAGGTAAGCTTCTCTTAAGTCTAGGGTGACCAGGCAGGAGTCCTTGGCTAGCACAGGCAGCAGCTGTTGGAGTGTAAGCATTCTGAACTTTGGTACCACCAGGAAGGTGTTGAATTGACAGATCCAGGATAGGGCGCCAATTGTTTTTTTTTCTGGGCACCAGAAACTGGAATAGAAACCCTGTCCCCTTTGCTCTGTTGGAACAGGTTGAACAGCCCTGATACTGAGAAGAGAAAGTACTTGCTTTTGGGCCTCTGTCCACTGGTTTGGGGGAAGGTCTGGCAATCCACTTGGGTTTGGCAGTGGATGGAAGTAGAATCTGTATCCCTGGGATACAACGTTTAAGACCTAACAATCCTGGGTAATGTATTCCCAGTTTTTTGCATACAGGGCGAGTTTTCCTCCTAGGGGTACAAGTACTTGGGCATGGCTGGGAAGGATGAAGGAGAAGTCATTGTGAACTTTTTCCATAAGAGGGTGGCTTACCACTCCCTGCTTCTGAGGTGGGAGGACTCCATTGTTTAGATTTGTGCATACCCTGAGACTGTAGTCTTTGTGGTCTGTTGCCCCTGGGTGGGTTTGGACTGAGAAGGCCTGGGAGGGACTGGAAAGGACCAGTTCTTCGAAGGCCAATGCCTACTGAAAATAGGTGGCTGTACCTGTAAGAAATCTTTAACAGTTTGCATAGATTTTGCTTTTTCCTCCATCTGTCTAAGAACTACTTCTGCTTTTGTGCCAAACATTCTTGATTTAATGGAGCATCTAGTAATTTTGCTTTGACATGGTCTGGCAAGACTTGTTCCTTCAACCAAGCATGCCTTCTCAGAACAGACCCAGTGACAGCAGACCTGCAAGATGCTTCTAAGGCATCAAAACCACACTGCAAGGTATGTTTACTAACGTTTTTAGCAGAATGCATTAACTCTTGCAAATCTTTATTTTCTGCACAATCCGGAATCAACAACATTTTTTGTTTAATTAGTTCCATAATATGCTGCTGGTACTTCAACATGTGAAACTGGCAATTTAAAGCCCTGATGGCAAGTATATACCTTCTTACCCAATCTGTCTAAAGCCCTAAAATCCCTGTCCGAAGGGGTAGGGTTTTTGGCTGTAGTAGCCTTAATACATTTAGGTCCCTGGGAAATGGTCTCTGGATCTGCAGTAGGGTTTTTAAGAAAAATTTGTGAGAGTCAGGTACTCTGTAGTACCTGTCAGACTTTCTAGGAGCTGGAGGTAAAGTATCGTGGTAAGACTTGATTCCATTAAGACATCATCTACAAAATACAGGACGGGGGTATAGCTATAGGCCTGTGCTGAGGCAAGTCTAAAAATTCACCGAGTCTCTTTTGATTGAGGATAGTCCTGGCATTCCCAGCGGAAATGCTCTCTTAGGGTATGCAAGGTTTCACCGAAAGAAAAATCCTCTGGAGGGGAGGCAGAGGGAATGGAATCCTTTGCATCTGAATCCTCATAGGTGGATAAGGGTACGTCCTGGTAATCAGAGGGGTTAGAGTCATCGGATTCATGGTCTGTAGAATCAGAAGGAAAATTAATTCTTTGTTTTTTTAGAGGGGGAAGGCTGGCTTCCTCTAATGAAAGTAATAAGGACTTCAGCCATTCTAAGCATTTGTTTCTGAGGCATGGGAGCTTGAGAATGCGCTTTGTTCATCGGTTTCCTAGGTGTAGTGCGAACTCTGGGCCTGAGAAATTTGGTAGTTTTAGTAAAAAATGAAGTTGTCAGTTTAATACGAACATCAGAAGGCCTGAATACACCCTCAGAAGCCGGTGCCTGCACAGAGGCTCCAGACCCATCCAAGGTACAGACATCCGCAGGTTCCATAATCGAAGCATCTCGCGGCATACCGGACTCCAAATTGGTCTCAATAGAGGCCTGCGAATCTGTAGACGCGGGTATCAGGGGCTGCGAAAATGCCCGAGTACCGGCGGACTGGCGACTAACTTAACGGAAGCGTCGTCGGCAGTTTTGGACCTATGCGGTCTGTCTTTACCCATACATCTTTTCGGAAGATTGGTAGTCAGATGGCTTAATGAAGCCTTTTCGGAATACAGAGAATGACAGTGAAAGAATGTAGCGACAAAGATAGCCAGACGACGGATAGTTCGGGCATTGAACAAGGCACAAAACCGACATTGAGGAACGTCGTAGTCTGGGCCTAAAAAGGTGGCGCAGCAAGAATGAAAATCTCAGAGTATTCGCTTTCCACAGGCAAGACAATTGTTAACTTTTTCTGACATCGGTTAGCGAAAGAAAAAAGGTTTCCCAACGGGGTACTTAGCTTTAGAAGACTTCAGGTTTGAAACTCGAAAAATGAAAATTTCAGGTAGCGGTCGACCGGCACTTGCGAACTGCTTCTGCTTTGGGCTCCCGCGCGGCAAGAAAAGCTGATATGGCATCGGCTGCATGTTTTATAACCCTGACGTCATGGAAGAGGCGACAGCGTCTGACGCAGAAATCCCAAGACTCTGGTATTCGGGCCGACTGAGGACTACCTACAGGCAGATAACCCAAATGTGATGACTGCAACAGTGAAACACAAAGAACATAGTCTCTTGCGAGGTTTAACAGGAGGGGGTGAGCCCTCGGACCCAGAAATAGCCTCAGAGAAAGGAGACTTGAGGAGACCCTAACTTATTCTTCCTCTCGGTGAGAGTCCTGGTAGAGAAATGTTTACAAATCCCACACGGAGGATCCACAGTCAAGTGGGAGACATTAAGACAGTAGACGCACAAGTCATGTCCATCGGAAAGCATTATCTTCCGGCCGCAATCCTTGCACTGCTTGAAACCAACACTACTTTTCTTATCCGACATAACTGGTGTGGAGAAGCACAGTACCAAAAGGAAGAATAAGGGCTACCCAACAAAAGTGTAGAAAGGGAAAAAGAAGGATTACCCACGATGCTAATGAATTACCACAAGGTAAGAAAAGAGGGTAATAAAGTGAAAAGACTAAAGGGAGAGAATCTAAAGTGTGCAATAGGGTAGGAAAATATTAGAATAAACTTTTGAGAAAAATTTAGAGTAATAACAATATATAAACTTTCAAAAAAACTTAGCTGAGAGACAGTGGCTTGACACGGCTGTACTGTAACGCAGCAAACGAGATCGGAGGTAACAGGGAGCACAGCATTCTGGGTAGGACCTAGGCTCAAGAGTTTTTGACTCACGTGAGCTTGATATTGGCCAGCTTGGTTCCAAGGACGGAACTGATAACCCATCAGCATGGAATGAACGAAGATTAACATCATCAGATCTCCCTGTATTTGAAGTGGAGGAAGTCCACTGTTTTGATCGCTGCATTCCCTGTGACTGCTGTCTGGGGGTATGCTTCCATGGGGTCTGGGCTGAACTGATCTGGTGGGAGCAGGAAAGGACATGTGCTTGGAGGGGCAATGCCTACTGAACCTGGGTGGCTGGACGTGTAAGAAATCCTTAACTGTATGCATAGATTTAGCTTTTTCTTCCATCTTTTTTAAGACCTCTTCTGCCTTAGTGCCAAATAAGTTGTCTTTGTGCAAGAGTGCATCCAACAATTTAAATTTAACATGGTCTGGCAGGGGTGTTCCTCAAGCCATACATGCCTTCTAAGAACAGAACCGGTGACTGTTGCCCTGCAAGAAGCTTCTAGGGCGTCAAACCCACAGTGCAAGGTGTGTTTAGTTACTTGACTTGCAGAATGCATTAACTCTTGTAACTCTCTAGATTCTGCAAAAGCAGGAAAGGAAGACACTTTGTTTGAGGAGTTCCAGGGTATGTTGCTGAAATTTTGCAGTAGGATTTTTAAAAATAAATTTGTGTGAGTCAGGGATTCTGTAGTACCTGTCTGGTTTTCTGGGTGCAGGAGGGAGGGTGTCAGGAGTCAAACTGGACTCCAGGAAAACATCCTCCACAACATCCAGGACTGGGAGAATGGCCAGGGTTTCAGTTATGTGGAAGATCTAAGAATTTCCCCGAGTCTCTGTTTAGACTGAGTGTAGTCCTGCCATTCCCACTGGAAATGCTCCCTTAAGGTATGAAGGGTTTCCCTAAAGGAAAAGTCCTCGGGGGAGAGGTTGAAGGAGTGAAGTCCTCTATATCAGAATCCTCATAAGTGAGAGGGGTTGCATGTCTTCATACTCAGATGCATCAGTGTCAGCCTCCTGTTCAGACAAAACTACTGGGGACAGATCTCTTTCTTTTGGAAGGGCTAGCCTAGCTTCCCCTGATCAGCATGACAAGGTCTTCCGTCATTTTAAGCATTTGAGACTGAGGCAAGGAAGCAGGTGCCTGAGATTGGGTTGGTTTCTTGGGTGTGGCTCATACCCTGGGCTTTGGAAACTCGGTAGTTTTCGAAAGAATGGTAGACGGGAAAGAAGTCGGTTTGTGTTGAAAATCGGTAGTGCGAAGTACTTCCTTAGAAGCCGGTGCCCGCTCAGTGGCTCCGGACCATCCAAGAGAGAGAACACTGCAAGATCCTTAGTCGAAGAAGAGTTTTGCAGCATAACGGACTCTGAAAGGGTCTCGGTAGCAGCCTACGAATCCACAGAAGTGGGCATCAGGTGCTGCGAAAGCGCCTCACTGAGGACCGGCTGCGAAAGCGCCTCACTGAGGACCGGAGAACTGACGACTAGCTTAATGGAAGCGTCGTCGGTAGGTTTGGACCTCTGCGGTCTGTCTCTGTCTTTATCTTTATGTTTTTTCGGAAGATCTGCTGTCGGATGGCTTACCGAACCCATATCGGAATTCGAGGATTGTAAGCGAAAATATCTAGCTACAGTAAGGGCCTTACTACGTATAGTTCTGGCGTTGAACAAGGCACAAAAGCGACAGCGGGGGATGTCGTGGTCTGGACCTAAGAAAGTGATGCAGTAAGAAAGAAAGTCTTGGTGTGGTATTTGCTTTCCACAGGCAAGACAATTGTTAACTTTTTCTGACATCGATTAGTGCAAGAAAAAAAGATCCCCAACAGACAAAACACCAGTAGCGGCTGACCGGCACTCGTGCAAACTGCTTCTGCTTCGGGCTCCTTGGCAGCAAAGACTGATGTAATGGTGTTGGCTGCCTTACTTTATACTAATGACGACCTGACGTCAGTTCTGAAGAGATAGCAACTGATGCAGAAATACGAAGTCTCTGGTATTCGGGCCGGCCGAGGGCTACCCTGGCAGGGATAACCCAAACATGATGACTGCAACAATTAAACATGAAGAACATCAATACAAACAATATACAGGTCTCCATTTGTGTTGCAATATACAGATTTACTTCTCATTACAAATTAACAGTGATGAATCCATGTGTGCAGAACTCATTTTTAGATTCACTACACACATATTTGATTCGAAATCTCAGGTGTCGGCCGACCGGCACTTGCGAACTGCTTCTGCTTCGGGCACCGCGCGGCAAGAAAGACTGAAGAAAATGGCGTCGGATGCCTCATATACCCCTGGCGCACTGACGTCAGGGAAGAAGCGACAGCAACCGACGCCAAACCAAGACTTTGAAATTCAGGCCGACTGCGGGACTGCCAGACGACAGGATAACCCTGCCGACTGTGGGACCGCCCAACGACAGGATAACTGAAGTGTGATGACTGCAGCAGGGTAAGACGATGAACATCTGGTTTACACTTGTTTTGAGAGGGAAAGAGATTTTGGATCATAGGAAAAAGAAATGAGAGATGCTACTTGGTTTAAAGAATTTTAGATTGTCCTACAGTCTGAGATGGAGAAAGATGGCAACTGATGTTATTACTTGTCAACAGATGCACTGGTAAAGGAAGAGTATGTGCATGGGAGGGGCACAAAGAAAAAAGCTGGCAGCTGTCACTCTGCAATGTAGTATTACTAGAAAAAAATGAGGCTTACCGAGGCTTTCTCTAGCTCCTTTTCCCTCTCACGCTCTCGCTCTCTCTCTCGTTCACGTTCTCTTTCTCTCTCCCGTTCCTTTTCTTCACGTGCTCGTTGTTCAGCCTCACGCCGTATCCTCTCCACAGCATCTGCTCTCTTCTTAGCCAGTTTTGATCCCTCCAGTGGTACAAAATACAGGTCAGTACGTGCACAGGAGTTGAAAACACGGTCTAAGTGTTTGTTAAACCTGTTTAGGGAAATGTCAATGAAATCAGTTTTAGCAACAAAAAGATGCTGGAGGCTTTGCTACCCTTGTTTCCCCATAACTACTGAAAATGTACAGACACTTCTTAAACACTTTCCCCCACACTTGTAAGAACTGCTTTATATCTGTTCCATTTGTTTCTGGTTCAACTTCATTTTTGATCCAACCTGTCCCTCAGGAGATACATTTCAATCAGCTACCCTACTTTCCATTACTGAAAAGCCTCCCCTGTTCCTCTCCTAAGCTGTCCAACTTCTAATGACAAATTATGTCATCCTTTAACTGCACTTCTTTGTTCAGAAAAAGGGAACTCCCTAAGACGACCAATTTCCAGGCACCTACAAGTTTCTCTTTCCCCACTTCCCCTTTTCAAGGCTACATAAAATATGTGCTGGCTTTCTGGGCCAGGGCATCATCCTAAGTCACTGGTGAGCTGGGTACAACTGGCAGTAGGGGAAGAAGATTAAATGGCCAAAGGTGATCACAAATTTTCATCAGGGATATGTGGAGGAAGTCGGCTTAATAGGGGACAATGTTGGTCTCCAATCAGTATCTGGTGACGCATCTGACCTTGACTATCTCCTTGTCTGTAATCTCAGTAAGAACCTACAGGTAATCTCACCTTCAGTAAACATGTCCTACAGGTAATCTCACCTGCAGTAAAGATGTGTGCTTCCTTTGCATATTTACATGTTGGACTTCTTTGCTGCAAAAGACCCCCTTGCTGGACACCAGGTCTAGCCCTCAGTCATAAAGGGCAAATGACAAGAACTACATTGTTACTAGAAAAACTGTAAACACAAAGGAATCACTAGAAAACTGACAGAACATGTTAGAAAAACATTTTTTTAATGTTATTATAAACAAATGTACATAACTCTGTCTAAATTTAATGGCTTCGGCTAAAATGTTAGCATCACTACCACCACCTGGATTCTTGACATCAAATTTGTACAACTCCGGTCCAAAATTTGATTTGTTAAAATGACTCAAATTACATCTACAAATGCAACAGCACGCAAAAAAATGCGCAGGGCAAAGTTCTACCTAAGGCAGAACAAAAGGGGCGTCTGCCACTGAGCAAGCTGTCAGGTGATGTGATCAGCACTGTATACGCAGAACTGCTGATTGGTCCATGCAAGTCAGGGGTGTGACGGCTACTGTGGTGGGAAAGTAACTATCTGAAAGCAGTATCAGTAATCACTGCAGCTTCTTAAAATTATTTTAAATACTGACGTATGTTTATATGTAACTGTGGTAAGAAGATGTATTTTTACACATTTAACTAGGTAAGCCTGAATGATACAAGAAACGTAGTCGTCTATGAAGATAAAGAATGTGCAGCATATATTCACTCCATTAGTAATGTTTGGAAAGAAAACTAACTGTGATAATGAGAACACTGTCTGGGTCAGTGACTCACTCAAAGTCACAAGGAATCGAACCTTTAACCTTGGTAACAGAAAGCTGCTCGTTAACAGATCACAGCCATAGTCCTCTGCACCAAGTGCCAGACTGCCTGATGAATACCAGAAATGAGACGATGTACTTACCACAACTTGGCCTCTTTGCTGTCCCATTTTCATTCTTCCTCACAAAGGGGACTAGGATCCGATCATCGAATATCAGCCGGCTGCATATGCAAGACTTCAGATCCAAATCTCGAGGTCCTGCTCTAGCCCATCCCCAACTCCTCAGATCAAGTTTTCTGCCTTACTACCCACTGTGTTATAGAGACAAAACATATGCAAGAAAAAGACTGAGGCTCAAACCAGGAACATGAGGGTTCCAATATCATCCAAAGATCTTTCTAGCCGTGACAGGACTGGGAGATGGCTGGGAGGGAAGGTGAGGAAGGATAAAAATGGACAACATAAATGTCAGGTTATGGTAAGTACATAACTTCTAAATCTGATGTCCTTTTCATTCTTCCTCACGAATGGGTCAGAGTCCGCAGCTACGTAATTCTCTGGAGGCCCTCAAGGAAGGACATGCCCGAGCACCATCAAGCCGAGACTATGTCTAATTTGTAATGTGTAACAAAGGTACGAGTCTTTAACCAAGTGGTTGCAGCGCAAATGTCGTCAATAGAAGTTCTTAAAAAAAGGCAGATGAAGTAGCCATAGATCTAGTGGAGTGAGCTCTGGGAGGACGAGGTAACTCTAAACCTTTCTGAAAATAATCACTAATCCATTTGGCCACAGTAAGTTTGGAACCTACCTGACCCAAGCGGTTAGGGGAAAAGGTTAAAACAGCTGATCAGACTTCCTGTACTGTTTTGTTCTGTGAAGATAAAAATGCAGTAGTCTATGAAGATCAAGAATGTGCAGCATATATTCGCTCCATTAGTAAAGTTTGGAAAGAAAACTTTAACTGTATGGATTGGATACTGTAAGACCCCATGGCCACTTTGGGCAGGAAGAAAGGGTTGTTTTGTACAGACACCCTGTCCTTATGGAAAATAATGTAAAGAGCCTAGCCAATAAGGCCCGGAGCTCAGAAATTATTTTTGCTTAAGTGACAGGTACTAAAAAGATTTGTTTTTCAAGAGAGAAAATTCCTATCGCATTTGTCCGTCGGTTCAAAGGGTTTCTGAGTTAACCCCTGAAGAACCATCGTCAGATCCCAGCAAGGACGAGAGGGATCCTTTATTGGATGTCTAAGAAGGAAAACTCCCTTTATGAAAGCTTTACATAATCTGGAAGATGCCAAACAGAATGATTTGCTTCCAGTGTGGAAGTTGGACATGGTTGCCAAATGAAGTTTAATAGTAGGAAAAACTAGCGCTTTCTTTAAAAACAGTAGTGAGAAGAAAAAAAAATGGCTGACGTGAAGTAGGTGCTGAAAAGTGTCAACATTCTGCTTGGAAGCCCACAGAGAGAGTCTTTTCCATTTCCTTCTGTAGGCTTTCTTGGTGGAGGCCAAGATAATGTCACAAACTGGGGAAATGAGCCTGGATCGTCTTACTATCACTGGAAGTGGAGAAAAGTACAGTTTTGTACCTACCATAAATGTAGATGTTAGAGTGTACACCCTGCTGCAGTCATCACACTTGGGTTATCCTGTCGTCAGGCGGTCCCGCAGTCGGCCGGAATTCCAAAGTCTTGGTCCGGCGTCGGTTGCTGTCGCTTCTTCCCTGACGTCAGTGCGCCAGGGGGTATATATAATGCAACAGACGCAATTTTCTTCAGTTTTTCTTGCCCCAGATGTCAGGTCCCCCAAAAAGGTGGTCAGTAATTAGTACCAAATTGAGTAAATTTTGCACAAACACAAACTCCCTCCAGCTATAAGCAAATACATCAGTAAGGTATTGTAGAGATTTAGTCAGATAGATCAGAGGGGATGGAGGGAGGGAGGGTAACCTGGACTGCAGCAGGGTGTACCCTCGAACATCTACATTTATAGTAGGTACAAAACTGTACTATGTTCATCGTGTTACCCTGCTGCAGTCATCACACTTGGCTTGAATCCCAAAGCTAAGGATGGGTGGAGGAGTCATAGAGGGTTAGAGGATAGAAGGCCCTGCAGAACTGCAGTGGCGAAGCCCGCCCTAGTATTTGAGTAAAGTGGTAAGTGATAGTGTTTGGTAAAGGTGTGTACTGAACTCCAAGTTGCAGCTTCCAAAATCTCCTTGGTTGGAACCCCCCTGAGGAAGGCTGTAGATGTAGCTGTTGCCCTGGTAGAGTGGGGCCGAATGGTAGCAGGAACTGGTTTTCCATGATGGGTATAGCAGAAACGAATGCAATGTCCTATCCATTTGGAAATAGTTTGTTTTGATATAGCCTTCCCTTGTGAAGCTGTAGCATAGGATATAAAGAACTGGTCTGATTTTCTGAAAGCCTTAGTTTTATCCAAGTAGTAACAAAGTTGCCTGTGAATGTCCAAGGAATGCAGGAGTCTCTCTCCTTTGTTCTGTGGATTTGGGAAGAAGGTGGGTAAGTGGGTGGTTTGATTTAAAGCCACACTGGAAACCACCTTAGGCATAAAGGAAGGATTAGTTCGTAGAGAAACTCAGTCTTGATGAAAAATGAGGAAAGGTTCCACTGCCATTAGTGCCTGCAGCTCTGAGACTCTTCTAGCTGAAGTTATTGCTAGCAGCAGGGCAGTCTTCCATGATAGGAACTGAAGACCTGCAGAGAAAGCTGGTTCAAAGGGAGGTAGCGTAAGTCTTTCCAGAACAAAATTGAGGTCCCAAGTTAGTGTAGGTGCTCTCCTGGGGGGCCTAATGTTTTTTGCCCCTCTGAGGAACTGCCTTAGAAGTGGATGCGTGTTGTAGTGGGATGAAATAGCTGAAGCATGGATTTTAATGGAAGAAAAAGAAAGTCCTTTGTGCAACATCTCAGTTAAATACTGTAGAATGTGAGGCCGAATTGTGTTTTGGCCTTTAGCTTGGTTCCAGGCACAAAACCTTTTCCATTTGTCCGAATAAGCCTTCCTGGTGCTTGGCCTCCTAGCTTCCAGAATAACATCCGTAACTGCTTGGGAAAGAGGAGCTGTCTGGATGCTTAGGTAATTTGCCATGCAGTCAGATTTAAGGTTTTGAGCTGGCTGTGAAGAATCTGATTGTTTTGCTGTGTGAGCAAATGGGTAATTTGTGGTAAGATCCAAGGTGGGCCCTGGGCCATATTCCTCAATAGTGGGTACCAGTGCTGGCGTGGCCAGTCTGGGGCTATGAGTATCAGTCGTGGTCTCTTCCTTTCTGACTTTCAGAAGCACCTTTGTGAGGAGAGGCAATGGAGGGAAGGCATATACTGTCAGGTTTTTCCAACTGAATGAGAGTGCGTCCACTTTCCAAGCTTGATGGCGAAGTGTCCTTGTACAAAATTTTGTTAGTTGATAGTTTTGAGGACTGGCAAACAGGTCTATGTCTGGAAGGCCCCATTTTGAGTTATCATTGCAAATACTTGTGGATCCAGTTTCCACTCGTGGGGATCCATGATGTTTCTGCTGAGGTCGTCTGCCAATGTGTTCTTTCCTGGCAGGAATTGAGCTAGTAACTGAACTTGGTAAGCCAGAGCTGTGTTCCACAAGGTCATTGCTTGCCTGCATAGAGGGTAGGAGTGTGTACCCCCTTGTTTATGTACCACATTACTGTCGTGTTGTCCGTCTTTATTGTAAGTTGTCCTGGATGTAATACATTCTTGAAGGCTGTCAGAGCATTCTGTACAGCTAGCATCTCTTTTTGATTGATGTGCATATTCCTTTGATCTGCAGTCCATACGCCTTGAACGCACTGTCCTGCCATGTGTGCCCCCCAGGCGTAGTCTGATGCATCTGATGTCATAGTTTGCCTGGCTGGGGGTAAGGTGAAAGGCTGACCCTTGTTGAGGTGACATGCCCGTGACCACCATAGAAACTCCTGTTGTAGGCAGGGAATGAGAGATATCATTGTGTCCAAGCTGTGGCTGTGTTGAGACCATACGGTTTTTAGGTACCACTGTAATTTCCTCATATGCAGCTTTGCAAATGGTATTAGTAGTATGCAAGATGCCATGAAGCCCAAGGCCTGCAGAATTTTTCTTGCAGTTAGTTGGGTCTTTGTTGCCATTGTTTTGAAATATTGAGTCAGTTGTAGTTGTTTGTCTGGCGTCAGATAAGCCTTCTGGGCCGTTGTATTCAAGCTGGCACCCAGGAATGTCATATTTTTTGAGGGTACTAGTTTTGACTTCTTTTCGTTTACTGTGTACCCCAGGCAACTTAGTAGATGTTTTACAAAAGCCAGATGTTGTAAGAGAATATCCTTGCTTTCTGCTTGGATGAGGCAATCGTCCAGGTATGGGTATATTTGAATTCCTCTTTGTCTGCAGTATGCAATTACTGGTGCCAGGTATTTTGTGAAGACTCTGGGCACAGCAGATAAGCTAAAGGGCAGTGCAGAGAATTGGTAATGGGTTGAACCTGCAATGAAATGGAGGTATCTTCTGCAACTTTGTCTGATAGGGACATGCAGGTATGCCTCCTTGAGGTCCAACGTTACTAGCCATGCTTCCTTGCCCAACATGGGAAAGAGCTGCTGTAGTGTTAGCATTTGGGTACTTGTAAGAAGGTGTTTAGAATTGAAAGGTCCAGAATTGGTCTCCAGGCATTGTCCTTTCTGGGCACTAGAAAGAGTCTTGAGTAAAATCCTTGGCCTTGCTCTGGAGTAGGTACCAGTTGAATGGCTCTCATGTCCATGTGAGCTGTAATTTGTTTTTGTGCCTCTGCCCATTGATTTTGTGGCAGGTTTGGCATTCCTCTTTTCATTGGCAAGGTGTGGAAATGGAATCTGTATCCTCGTAAAATTATGTCTAGGACCCATTTGTCCTTTGTGACAATGTGCCAGTTGTCTGAAAAAAGTGCGAGTTTTCCTCCCAAGGGGGCTGCCAAGAGAGTGTTGCTTGGCCAGATGAGGTGCAAGTCATTGAGTTTGCCTTCTGGTAGATTGGAACCTGTCTTCTCCTCCCTTCTGTGTTGCAGTGCCCCATTGGCGAGGTTTGTACTGGGCTTGTGGTTGTCCTCTGCCTCTTGGACGTCTGTATTTACCCCTCTGTGGTCTGTCAGTAGCTGGAAAGGACCAATTTTTTGTTGGCCAGTTTCTGCTGAAGCGAGGGGCTGTACCTGTAGGAAATCTTTGACTGTCTGCATAGATTTTGCCTTATCCTCCATTTTCTTTAAGACTTCTTCTGCTTTAACTCCAAAAAGAACATCCTGCTGTAAGGGAGCATCTAGAAGCTTTGCTTTAACATGATCAGGCAGAGTTTGTTCCTTTAACCAAGCATGCCTACGTATAACAGACCCAGTGACAGCTGCTCTGCAGGAGGCCTCCAAAGAATCAAACCCACATTGTAAAGTATGTTTGCCCACCTGTTCAGTTGCATGCAACAGATCCTGCATTTCTTTCAATTCAGACTGTTGAGGGAGAGTGCTCATTCTTTGCTTTAACTGAGAGATAAGAATTTGCTAATACTTTAGCATGTGAAATTGGCAATTTAGTGCCCTCATAGCTAGAGTGGCTGAGATGTAAACCTTTTTCCCCGACCTGTCTAGTGCTCTAGAGTCCCTTTCAGAGGGTACAGGATTTTTAGCCATAGAAGCCTTAGCCCCTTTGGGACCCTGGGAGATGGTTCTCTGGATCAGCAACAGGGCTTTTATAAAGAAATTTGTGGGAATCAGGCACTCTATAGTATCTGTCAGGTTTGGCAGGAGGTAGAGAGTCTGGGTTCAAACTGGATTCTAAGTAAACATCATCCACAATGTCTAAAACTGGTGGGATGGCAAGTGGTCTGTGCTGGGGGAGTAAAAGAAACTCTCTGAGCCTTTTCTTAGAGTCAGAGTAGTCCTGACCTTCCCAGTGAAAATGTTCCCTCATAGTGTGTAAAGTTTCCCCAAAGGAGTAGTCTTCAGGAGGAGAAGCTAAGGGAATGAAATCCTCAGCATCAGAATCTTCATAAGGGGAGAAGGAGTAATCTTGGTCCTCAGAGGAGTCTGAAGAAATGGACACTTGTTCAGAGGATGCATAATCTTCCTCTTGTCTAGGCCTTTTGTCAGGAGGGGGCTGGGAACCCCTGATTAAAGAGATCAAATCTTCGGCCATTTTGAGCATCTATTTCTTAGGCATGGGGCCTTGAACAGGGGACTGAAGTGCAGTCCTTTTAGGTTTAATAGGAGTCTTTGTCTTAAGATACATTTTAATGGTGAGCGTCGTCGGTCTGAAAACGCCTTCAGAAACCGAAGGTGTTTCTGCAGCACCGACATCTTTTTCAGCAATGTCATCGGTAGGGCCTGAACAAAACGGCTGCATTGGCCTGGTACATTCAGCCAAAAGTTCCGAAGCAGTCTCGGTTTCCAGATCTGCGGTAGTCAGGGGCTGTGTCGGAGCCTCACTGAAGACTGGAGACCGGACCAGCCGAGGCCTCGGAATCTGGCTTAGGCCTGGGCTGCCTGTCCTTATCCTTGCATTTTTTGTGCATGCCGGTAGTCGGCTGCTCCGACGGCATAGTGTAGTTAAATTTTCTACCGAAGTAGTGTCGTGCAAAATCAAAGCGTCTTTTTATAGTACGCTTATTAAACCTAGCACAAAAACGACAACTAGTGACGTCGTGGTCTGGGCCTAGGCAAGGTATGCAATAAGAATGAAAATCCTTATGAGGTATTTGCTTCGCACAAGAAATACAATTGTTAACTTTTTCTGACATCGGTCTGAGGCAAGAAAAGTTTCCCCAATGGGGTACTTAGCTTTAAAGAAGACTTCGGTCTGAAATTAGAGTTCGAAAATCTCAGGAGTCGGCCGACCGGCACTTGCGAACTGCTTCTGCTTCGGGCACCGCGCGGCAAGAAAGACTGAAGAAAATGGCGTTGGTTGCATTATATATACCCCTGGCGCACTGACGTCAGGGAAGAAGCGACAGCAACCGACGCCGGACCAAGACTTTGGAATTCCGGCCGACTGCAGGACCGCCTGACGACAGGATAACCCAAGTGTGATGACTGCAGCAGGGTAACACGATGAACATCCATGCTGTCAGCTTGGGGGTATGGAGAGTGGGATGTTGAATTCCTGATGGATGAGATAAGAGATCCTGCGTGAGCTGCAGTATCCATGGAGGATATTTCAAGTGAGACCAGAGGAAGGGTAGCCATACCCGTTGAGGTCAGAAGTGGACAATGAGGATGACTGAGCTCTTCAGCCTGCTTGTTGCTGTAGGAACTAAGGAATTGGAGGAAGAGGTGTATAGGCAGAGAGGAGACCTAGGGGCCAATCGTGGATCAGAGCATCCCTGGGACTCCTCCAGAGGAGGGATCAGAGCAAAGTACTTGATGCACTTACTGTTGAGGGGTGAGGCAAACAGGTCGCAGCAAGGCTGGCCCCAGCAGCTGAAGATCAAATTCGCTACTGTCTGATTGAGGGACCACTTGTGAGAAATCAGAATGGATCTGCTGAGTCTGCTAGCACATATGTTTTCCCCAGTATGTGTGTTGCAATGAGAAGATGGTCTGAAGAGAGCGCCCCATTCCCACACCCTCATGACCTCGCTGCACAACGGGTAGGAATAGGTTCCTCCTTGCTTGCTGATGCATCAGACTAATGACATGTCAGTATGGACTGCAACAGTCCTGGAGGGAGAATGTCTTGAAAGGCTTGCAACGTTAGAATGACTGCTCTCATCTCTAGCAGACTGATATGCAAACTTGGTCTCCAAGGGGGACCACATGACTTGGACCATCTTTCCCATGAAATGCCCCCCCCCCCCCAACCCAGTTGAGAAGTATCCGTGGTCACTGTGGCAACTGGGAGAGGAAGGGGAAAATGGCCTGCCCAGAAACAGGTCATCTGACTTGTATCCACCAACGAACATGAATTTTGCAGACTGGAATGAGTTTTATGGGAAATGAAAGAGGCTGGTAAAGAATAGATTACTGTACCACCAATGCCCATTGAAGGATTTGATTCACAAAGAATCTTGCTAGAGGAACTAGAAGAATGGCAGCTGACATGGACTCAAGAGCTTGAAGCACTAGTTTTGCTGGAGGGGATGGGTGTGACAGTATGGCTTGCACCTTATATCTCAATGACATGATACAATGAATTGATGATGATACCACTTGAGTTGTAGTACTCATCTGAGTTCCTATACAGTCCAGAGTCTGTACACGACTTAGGTTCGATTTCGCATGATTTACTGAAATGCCTATGGAGTTGGAGTCCCGGAGCAAGAAATCCCCGGCTTCTAGAAGTTGATGCTTGGTTAAGGCAGGAGGAGCCAATCGCCAAGACAGGAAAACACTTGGAATCCTTTGAGTCTCACGTGAGCTGCCATTACTGCCAAACATTTGGTGAACACCCTGAGGGATGTGTTGAGTCCAAATGGGAGTGCTCTGAATTGGTAGTGACTGGCTCCCCAGCCGAAAGCACTGATGTCTCCTGGAGTGTCTGTCTAATTTGATGTGACAGTACATATCCTGGAGTTCTATAAAGCACATCCAATCATCCTTGAGCAGAAGAGGCAGGATGGTCTGAGCCATAACCATTTGGAACTTTGACTTCTTTACATACTGGTTTCAAGTTGCTTAGATCCAAAATTGGTCTTGGGTCCCCTATTTTCTTTGGCAATAAAAAGAATCGGGAGTAACATCCAAATCTTATCTATTCGGGTGGGACCTCCTGAACATTTTTTTTATTGTAGCAGCTTTTGAATTTTTTAAGCTACATATTCCCTCTGACAGGGTGGAACATCTGGGAGTCTCTGTCCTTGGACAGAAGGTGGAAGGGAAAAAGATATGAAATAATTTCTGGATAGGTTTTCTTAGCACCCATGCATTTTTTGTAAAATTTGTCCAGATACAAAGAAAAAACCCTCAACTGCCTCCAGAGATGGACAGCCGGGCAATGCTTTAGGAGAGGTGATAGGGTCTGTCAGAGGAGGAAATCGCTGAGGCTCTGATTTTGCAGACCCACTCTCCCTCTGGGGTGACGTCTGCCACTGAAACCTCCTCCTCTGTCTCTGGTGGAAGTGTTCCTGCATGAGTCCTGAAAAGGTCCCGGAGACGTCCGGAACCAAATTTTCTTACCACCTTTCTGGTTTCTAGAGAATGTATGTTGAGGGGCAGAAAATTTGATTCCAACAGCAGAAGGCTCGCTGCGGGTAAGCGTACCTTTCATTGATGGCCCAAATAAAGCTGAGCCATCAAAGGTGGCATTAACACACAACGCTTTGAAGGGTTCCATGAAGGCGTACAGACTCATCCACACATGTCTCCTAACAGCTATGCCTGAACTGGCTGCTTATGAGGCACCCTCGGCTGTATGAACGATCAGTTTTATTGATGCATTGGAAATGGCTGAAGAGAGTGTCCAGTTGAGGAGAATCCTTCTTGAGATCCTCTAAAGACATGGACTGAGAGAGACAGTTTGAAAGCTCCTTGATCAAATTTATCTGCAAATGAGTAAAATGTGCCAGGTAGTTCAATGACCTCAGCAAGAATGCAGCTGAGGCATACACATGCCTTCCAAATCTGCCCATCGCTCTGGACTCCCTGTTCGGTGGATGGAAAGAGGAGCTTTTTTCAGCTAGCTCCTTCTTAGTGGCTGCCGCCACAATTATGGCATCAACTGGGATTCCCTTGCTCCAGTGAAGTCAATCTGAAGGGGGAACTAAGAACTTATCAAGGTATTTGGAGATGGGCTTGACAGTGTCCGGTTCCTTCAAAGGCTGGCGGGAAAAAAGGTCAACAAGTTCATTTGCTGGGGGGTCACCCAAAACGTCGATGGGGTAGCCCCAAAAGCCTCTAGGATCACAGATTCCTCGGATTTCCAGGATGTCTCCAAAGGAGACATCAGGTGGTGACTGGGGGGATTCTTCTTCCTCATCAAAATCAGTGTGTTCCGTGATAGACTCTATAGGGGAGTCCATATGCCTTCTCTTACATGTTCTATTCCAAGGTACCTCTTCCATGGGGTGTTTGGGAGATGTGTCAGAAGGGATGGGGATCCCTCTAGGGAACATATATGGTGCCTTCCCAGAGCTGGCTGACCTTGAGGAACAGAAAAGATGGGCTCAAGAGCATGGACCCGATGAGGGGGGGGGGAGGTAGGATCCAAAATTTGAGAGGATGGCCCTCTATGTAAAGGGAAAGCCCTTTCTACTACCTGAAAGACTGATGGACCTGGGGCAACTCCCCCCCCCCAGAGCAAAGGAGGGAAAGTCGAGGCCAACCCCAGATCTAAGCCCTCCACAGGGAATCAGACCAGAGTTGTCCACAGCCAAGGTACCAAGGGGAAGGGATGGATCTGACAAAGCAGGAGATGAACCCAACAACTAAGACCTGGCACCAACCTCAAGGTTCCGAGAGCTACCCTATTCCAAAGGTATCAGGGCAGAGCTGGTAAGGGACACCGTCGGGAGTCCAAGAAGGGCGCTTCAGGGATTAAACTCTGAATCTTTCGGGGATCTTGGATTCTGGGACTCAAACTACAGGTCAGCTTGGAGGAGGAGACAGCACTGGCTGGGCAGGTGTACGTATAGATCCGAGAGGAAATGGAGTTGGCAGGACTCCCATCTGGATCTGAGCCCTGACAAATCACTGGATCACCCTGGCCTCATCTGCATCTGTCAAGCTCCTTGAAGATCTCGATGATGCTGTGGCTGCAAGCCTAGAATGCTTTTTTAGGGTTTGAAATAACTGTAAGGGCGGAGCCGGAGAAACAGGCTTTAAAACAAACTCCGTTGCCCAGCTGCTAGCTGTCGGATCAGAGGATCTGGGATCAGAGTAGGAGATAGATGGCAAGAGAAAGCTGGCAATAGTAATCACGCCTATCAGAACTGATGAGGCCTGTGGATCTGAAGGAGGTGCAATGGTCTTTGGATCTCAAGGGATCAGATCCAAAATCTCCCTATGTTTTTCAGGGGGATCCAACGAGGACCTCAGTAAATTTTTACTGGAAGAACTACAGCAACTATACAAAAAAAAGGGGGGGGTTCCTATTAGAACGACGAAAACGCATTTTGTTGAATGTGTTTTCGTCGACACAGAGCAAACAGGCAAAACAGCGAAGCAGCTGTTCAGCGAATGCTTTCCTTGGCAAAGAAGTCGCCTGACCACTTTGTTGCTTTGCCGTGTTCTGCACTGTAGTGTGGTCCCTTGTCCAGTATAGCTCCCGAGCGTGAATGTGCAACAGTTAATGACCTTATGGCTAGGGTGCGGATTAAGGTAAGTGCATATGTATGAAAGTGTTTATTGGGTTTTTTTTTGCGTTAGATGTATGGTTGACTTACGTGTGTGTGGGTTTAGGTAAGTGCACATGTTTTAAAATGTTTACCCCCCCCCCCCCTTCGTTAGATGTATGGTTAGGTTACGTGCATATGTGAATTAAGTTGTTTACTGTTTTTGGGGGGGGGGGGTACAATTAGGGTTAGGGTAAGTCTGTATGTGTCTGGAAGTGCTTCATTTTTTTTTTTGGTTCGAACAGCAATTTCTTTCCGTAGGAAAGAAATTGCTGTTCTGTGGTTTCGACATTTTCAGCTTTCACTGAAAATGTGTCGAAACTCCTTCTGAAACTGAAACCATGCACTAATGCTCCAGACAACATCCCTTCTTACTTTCTCAGTAAAGCTGCTGAAGCAATTGCCTACCCCATTAGCATTCTAATCAACCGCTCCATCCAAGAATGTATAGTACCTCAAATCTGGAAAAAGGCCTTTATCATACCTTTACATAAAGGTGGCAACAATAACAATGTTACTAATTTCCGCCCCATCGCCATCTTGTCTCCCCCATCTCCAAACTCCTAGAAAAATGTATCCAACTTCAACTCCTACCACATCTCTTAGATAATCACCTACTAACCCCTACACAACATGGGTTCAGACCAAATCATAGCACTATGACAGCCCTCCTCTCCTTCCTTGAAACTGTAAATAAAGCTCGTGACTCTGGCCAGATTGTTTCTACCCTTCTTCTTGACCTCTCTAAGGCCTTTGACACAATCTCACACAGCCTGCTTTTAACTAAACTCTCACAACTTAACCTCTCTCCCTCCTCTTTAAACTGGTTCTCCAGTTACTTATCTGATAGATATCAAGCAGTAAAATGGAAAAAGGCCACCTCCTCATTTCTTAATACCCCTACCGGAGTTCCCCAAGGCTCCATACTGGGTCCCCTTCTCTTTAATGTATTTATAAATGATTTCTGCAACTCTATCCCATTCTCAAACATCATCCAATATGCGGATGATTCTACTATTATCTGCTCTGCCACATCCATCCCCACACTGCTAAAGCTTACTCAAGATGCCTTCTCAACCACTGAGCAGTGGATGAGAAATAATCACCTAGCACTCAAAGCCTCTAAAACCAAACTAATGCTATTTACCCCCTCTAAAGTCAATTCCTTCAATATAAACACTTTCTCTATTACTAGTCAAAATAACTCACCTCTAGAAATGGTGACAGAGACCAAGTTACTTGGGGTCCAAATTGATAACCAGCTCAAATTCAAATCCCACCTTCAACTAAATATCAAAAAAACCCATCAAAAACTAGGTATGCTCTACAGACAAAACCATTACCTTACACCTGCCACTAAAATCACTATTTCTACTTCCTTTCTTATCCCCTCCCTTCTCTACGGAGCTCCACTCCTAACTAATCTAGTCCTCTCTAATAACGCAACTTTCCTCTTGCTGTAACAAAATCGCCAAATTCGCTACCAGTCACAAATCCTCCACCCACCACTTTTCCTCTCTCCAAAAACTAAAATGGCTAGAACTACCCAATCACCTCACCTACACTCAACTAAGTCTTGCACACAAGCTCATTTTCAACCCCTCTCTCTGTCTCTCCCTTTCTACTGCTTTTAAAATGCACCTACCTGATAGAGTATTAAGGTCTAACCATCAAAATCTACTAGAAATCTACATACCAACTCGTCCCCCAGGAAAAAAATCTTCTATCCTATAGCCTAGCACGCCTCTAGAATTCCCTACCACCATCCATTCGCACAACCTGTAACCACTTCATTTTCAAAAAATCTCTCCATTCACATCTAGTATCTCAGTGGGAATGCTCATGTTCCCACCCCACATAACTAACATTGGCAATCTCCATTTTCCTTCCTTCTCCTGCTTACACCACAAATTTACTATTATTTTCACCTAACTCCTATATTATTATTATTATTTAGGTTCATAACAGGCTATCTGCCCTAGGGCATTTATAAGCCTAGCCAGAATGTGTTTGGCTTTCGCCACCCATTTTAAATTTATTTTGCTATGCCCTTTTTCGAGGTTAGTATACTGTGCCTCTGTCTAACAGTGACACAGAAGTGATACCTGGGGTAAACCTACGATCTCCCATCTACTCATCAAGATTCCTCTTGGAGAGTCAATGAGGGACTCTGCCTATCCTGGACTGGGATTTTATTCCAGAGTGAAGGGAGCCTCTGGGTTATGAATCTGTCCCTCCAGCATGTCCTATTTATTTCAGTGCTGAGGTTCAAGTCTCTCGAGCGCGTAGCTCGATGGGATTTGGATTTTCTGAGGTGCAGCATGTCCATTAATTCCGGGTTGGACATGGCTTTATACGTCAGGCAGAGATCGCCTCTGAACAGGCGATATGCCACTGAGTAGAGTTGGAGTTTCTATAACCGGGCAGCATATGGCATCTGTTTGAGCCCTTTGATCCTCTTGGTGAGGTACTTTTGGGGTCTTTCCAGTTGCTGCAGGTGTCTGGTAAGGTACATCCCAAAAGGGGCATTGTACTCAGTTATGGGCCTGATGAGGGATGAGTAAAGAGGCACGATGACCTCCCCTGATCTAGATGTGAATCCCTTCATGATTAGGTGGGCTATATAAAATGTTTTTCTAACCACTTTGGCCACGTGGTTGTCAAATGAGAGATTGCTATCAACTTGGGTCCCCAGGTCCCTAATTACTTCTTCTGTACTTAATGGATTACCACCTATGTGGTAATTTGTGGGCACTTTGTTTTTGCCAAAGGGGATGACTATACACTTTTTGGCATTTAGCTTGAGGCCATGGCTCTGGCACCAGTTGTCTGTTTCTATGAGGCCCTTTTGGAGGATGCTTGTGTCGACTGGAGAGTCGATTATGGCGCCCAGTTTGCAGTCACCTGCGAACTTGGTCAGCCACAGTCCTTCCGTGTTGGCCTGTACCTCCGAGATATATATACCGAACAAGAGAGGTCCCAGGACTGAGCCTTGTGGGACACCACTTGTAACTGGTTTGGAGTCTGACATGGCTCCAGCAATTCTAACCATGTGGGTTCTGTCCTTGAGCCAGTTTGCAATCCATCTAGTGACATAGGGGTTTACATTTAAGCTGGTGAGCTTATCTATAATGCCCGAGTGGGGTATTGTATCGAAGGCTTTTGCGAGGTCCAGGTAGGCTGTGTGGACCACCTTCCCCTCGTCAATGGCCTTGGTGACCGTTTCAAAGAAATCAACCAGGTTTAAGAGGCAGGATCTGCCCTTAAAGCCAAACTGGGTAGGATCCAGTGTTTGTAGATCCCCAATATCTTTATTTATGAGGTCTATGATGATCCTTTCCATAGCTTTGCAGACCAAGCTAGTCAGGCTTATGGGGCGATAGTTTCCAGGATCCGTTGAGGCACCACCTTTATGGAGAGGGACCACTGTTGCTGTACGCCACTCTGTGGGCACATATCCTGTAGTAAGGCTGAGACTGAACAGTAGTTTTATGTTTGGGTTTAGCTCTTCTTGGAGTTCATGTAGGACGCAGCCCGGGACACCATCTGGTCCCATTGATGCTGTGTTTTTTTGCTTTGGAGAGGGCGGCTCTTACCTGAGCATCTGAGATGTCAGGGGGGCAGCACTCTGCTGGGATAGATATTTGCCCTTTTGGTGGTGGTGGTGGTGGGGGGGTTTGCTCTGAACCTGTCAGCTAGGATGTTGGCAATGTCTGTGGGTTTGGTGCATTTTTTGTCATTTTGGACTAATTCTGAGCATATCTGGGAATTACCACCCAGGTTCCTAACATAACTAAAGAAAGCCTTGTGATTATCCTTAGTGTCCTGTGCAATTTTTCTCTCGAAGCTGGCCTTAGACAATTTTGTGTGTGCTCGTAGTTTTTTGCTAATAAATACTGATCAGTGATGCCTTCTCTTTTTGGGATTTTGCTCTATCATTTAGTAGCTTCCTCCTTCTATTGTATAGTTTGTTTATGGCTGGGGTCCACCAGACAGGACGTCTGCCTTTGGAGGATTGGGTCTTGGTTTTATTTGGGATCGCATGATCCATGCATTCCTGAAGGTGTTCATAGAATGCGTTTATAAAGGATTCGGCGGTCTGGGCCATATTTTCCACAGGCCTGAGGGCTTTGAAGGATTCCACCTCAGTTTTGAGGAGTGTGAAATTTGCATTAGAGAAGTTTTTCACTGTGGTTTTCTGGGCAGGGGGTGGGGTCGGGATGTGAATATCCAGTGAGATTAGTTTATGGTCTGATCTTACCAGTGAGGGATACACTTCTGGTCTGGAGCATAGAGTCCCCATGTTGGTGATCAGGTCCAGTATGTTTTCCCCTCTTGTGGGAGTGGTAACAAGTTGTTCCATAGCATTTGAGTTTATAAATTCTAGGAACCTTTGGGCTAGGGTGTTGGAGCTAGAGTAATGCTCCCAGTCTATGTTTGGGTAGTTGAAGTCGCCCAATATAATGGTGTTTGGAGAGACCTTCATATTTTCCAGTGTTCTCAGGAAGGCCGAGTGGGGTTCCTGGGTATGGGATGGTGGTCTGTAGCAGGCTATAAACTGGAAGGCAGTTTTACCCACTGTTAGTTGCACATGGACAGTCTCTGATGCTTCGTGCTTTGCCACCAACCTGGAGGTGTGGGTATCTTTGATGAATATCGATACTCCCCCTCCTTTTGTGGTTCGGTCCAAGTTTTGGGGCCGAAAAGCATGGTATGAGGTATAACCTGGTAGTGCTGGGGTGCTCTCGGGAGCCCTGAACCAGGTTTCTGTTACTGCACAGAAATCAATGTTCTCCATGCTAAGAAGAGTTTTGAGTGCGTGCATCTTGAGGTTTAGACTTCTGGCGTTGAGTAGCATTACTCTTAGTTTCTTATCTCTTGTGATACCTATGGAGGTGGGTTTGTCTTTTGAGCCTTGCCTAAAAAAGGCACTATGGGGGTAGCAAGAGCCTTTGCCAATATCCGAAAGCCCAGGGGTGACAGGTGCAAGCCGTCCCTAGCGAAGCATCGTGGCTTGTCGAGCATATCATCCCAAGCTGACAGGCATTGGATCCCCTTTGAATGACACCAGTACTTAAGCCAATTGTTGAAATTGATCATCTTTTCTTCATATTGTGGCATCATGCTTGGTGAGGGTAAGATGCTCTTCAAGGTCAGGGTCATACCTGCCTGGGCTACATGCTCAGAGAGCTCCTTTATGTCTTTCCTATGGTATTTCCTAAAATTCACTTGACTGCACCTCCTAATGTGTATACTTCCTAATATATAATGTCTTTTCAGTATTTACTTTGCAACATTCCTCTCAGTCTGTATCGTACGTAAGTTTCATCACAAGTCTGTATTACCTCTAATGTTTCATGTACTACTGCAATTGTTTGTTTGAATCTTAATTTTTGTATAATAACTTACTGTAACCTAGATTATTTAGAGCTTTTCTCCCCAGGACTCCATTGAAAACAGGTTCATTTTGGCCCAATGGACTATCCTGGTAAACCAACTGCAAATAAATAAATAAAATAAGAGACATCGTTCGCTGTTTTCAGTGTTCGATGTTTCAATATAGACCCAAAAAAAAGAATAACCTAAGAGGTTAATGTACCTATGCACTCTGACTAAACTAAGCTAATTAAACAAAAAGGTACATGAGAGAAGTTAACACTGTATCTAAACACACACAATTTTATTTTATTTATTTTACATTTGTTGACCGGGATTGTCCGACTGAGCTGAAGAGCCCTTTTTCAGCGGAGGCCCGGGGAGAAAAGCTCCAACATATACAATTTTCATTATAAATTAGCATTAAACAGCAATGTTACAGGATTATTACAAGGCATTAAGTAGCAATACAATGTTATACAGCGTGGAGTATAGCATAACTATTTCAAGATGCATGAAA